>NC_136509.1:4050232-4302732 GCF_053919585.1 Euprymna scolopes
CCAATACACAGTTGCAAAGCTATGATTATTTTTGAAGGCCACATTTTTTTAGAAAACAATACAATAACAGAGACCACATCCTGTCTGCACATCCCTCGGCTAACATCCACATCTGTGGTGACTTCAACGTCCATAACGGGGAATGGCTGACCGACTTAAACAAGACGGACGATGAGGGGAGGTTCTGTCATGATTTTGCCATTGCTTATGACCTAACTCAGATTGTTCGCGAACCCACCCGTGTGCCTGATACTACAGGTCAATATACAAACCTCCTAGACCTTCCCCTGAGCTATGTTCATGTTCCATTCTTTCTCCTCTAGGGTCCTCCGACCACTCCGTCGTATCAGTTAAGATAAAAATGAAATGTAATAAGTCCCCAGGCGTACCCCTCCACCGTAATGTAAACCTATACTCCATGGCTTACTGGGATAGCTTCAGTACATTTATATTTGATCTATCTGCATTACATGTTTAAAAAAAGGATGTGCCCTTTATAGTATCAGACCTGACCGAATGGGTTATTGTAGCCATAGACAGATTCATACCATCCAAAAAAATCCAACAAAAACCTAACAGCCATCCATGGTTTTCCCAAAAATGTTCTGCTGCCATAGCACACAGAAATTAATTTTTCCATAGTTACCAAAGTAATAGATCCACTGAGACTAAAGCTGCTTTCAGTAACGCCAGCAACCACTGTAAAAGAGTAATAAAAAATGCAAGAGAGCTATATGCCCAGTCTGTTAAATCCGAAGTAGCTGATCAACGGCTTGGTTTCCACCAATTTTGCAGATAACAAATAGGATCCTGAACAGATGTGTCCGTCCTATCCCAACCATTATCAATGGACCAGAGGTCATCTCGTCCGCTTCAGACAAGGCCAAACTATTTGCCAAGATCTTTGTGGCTAATTCTACCCTTTGCGGCCAATACCATCAACTTTCCATATTTCCTCCTATAACCCAGAACACGCTAGGTAACATACACATATCCGTGCATGAGGTTTCCAAGCTAATCAAGAACCTTGATTCCAGTAAAGCAACTGGCCCTGGAAGCATACCAATTATAGTGTTAAAAAAGCTTCGACCAGAACTTGCTTCCATACTTACGAAACTGTTTAAGCATTGCCTTAAGGAGAAGTCTTTCTAACTCCCTGGAAAACCTAATCAGTATGCCCTGTATTTAAGAACTCAGATGAAATCATCTCCATCTCAGTCCAGACCAATAATCTCATGTGTGTCATGAGTAAGTTGCTGGAATCCATATTAAATAGAGAAATAGTCAACCACCTCAGCAGGAATAACCTTCTTAGTGACACACAATATGGTTTCCGCTCTGCAAGATCTACCGCAGATGTGCTAACGGTTATATCGCATAGGCTTAGTGAATCTCTTGACAAAGGCTTCCTTTCTATGGCTATTGCTCTTCACATATCAAAGGCATTCGACAAGGTATGGCACAAAGGCCTACTTCACAATATTTCCAGCTACGGTATAACTGGAAATGTTCTCTCTATCATTAAATCATTTCTCTCTGATAGGCTCATAAGAGTAGTGGTTGATGGAGAAAAATCAGAGGCCTGCTGAATTAATGCTGGAGTCCCTCAAGGGTCCATTCTGGGCCTTATTCTCTTCCTGATCTACATCAATGATCTTCTTAAACACATACTTAAATCATTCGTTGACATCTATGTTGATGACACGATTATCTATATACAACAACACATCAAACGTTGTAAATGACAAAGCCCTCTCTGATTCTCTCTCCTCTGATCTCGCCCGCGTAGTTCAGTGGGGAAAGACGTGGCTGGTTACCTTTAATGCATCTAAAACCATACTCCTATCTTAACATCATCAACGCTATGATCCCCATCTGGCATCTATTGAAATGGACGTCTCTCGTCTAGGAGAAGTCCCATGTTTTGACAAGCTTCTGAGCTTGACCTTCACTCCTGATCTGAATGGAATACATACATGGACTGTTGTCAAGGTCGCTGGAAAGATGGTGGGATCCTTCTACCGCTCCAGAAGATATCTCACTACTGATGCAATTCTCTATCTATATAAAAGCTAATTACGTCAAAGTATGGAATACTGCTGCCATATCTTGGCAGGAGCTGCTAAAAACAGCCTATGCTGCCTTGATATACTACAAAATAGACTTCGTGGCTTAGTGGGCGATGCCATTTTCTCTTCCCTGCAACCTCTCTCCCACAGTAGAGACGTTGCAAGCCTATATTTATTTTATCGTTATTTCCATGGCAGGTGCTCGTCTGAACTCCAATCTCTGGTTCTCCCTCACCAATCTTTTACGAAAAACACCCGTATAGCTGAATCCACTGTCAAGCATTTTCCCCACTCTTTATCTATGCCAAAATCAAAACGTAGATTCCATGAACAAAGCTTCTTTCTTACTTTCTGTGGAACTCTGTTCCGTCTGCAAGCTTCCCACCTGACTACAACCTGGATGTATTCAAAGTCAACGTAGCAAATTCCTCATGAACCCCCCTTAAGTAGACACTTTATTAAATGCCCAAAATTTCAATAACCCTTATCCCCGAGTGGCTTCCGGACCTTGATAAGTTGTGCCCACCTTGTTAAATAATGATAATAATAATAATAATAATAATAATAATAATAATAATAATAATAATAATAATAATATCGTTAAACTTCAATAAAACTTGTAAATATTATTGAACAATTAGCGCGGATCGTTAAATGCAAAGGCAGCAAATATCAAAATAAAATCGTAAAAACATCTTTTGCATCAAAACCTAAAGCACTTATGCATTATTCGGTGTTGGCATTTTTTATTGGGGTTCATTGCTCTCCGACAGTGAAAGCAAGCGCTTATGCATTAGACGAGTGGGACCATCTTTTTGTTTTTTTAGTCTCATTTACCGATGGATAGCGGGTACAATAATTCAACAGATTTCAACAGTGACAATAATTACGACTTATTTTGATATAGTTTACTTTAATTCAAACAATTTGTTCTTAAAATTCGATATTTTCCCGTACCGCGACTTCTTTCTGTAAAATACTTTTAAAAAATCCAATAATTTTTCAATTCAAAATTTTTATAAAAATTGTTTGGAAAACTATTTAATGTTGTTTTAATTTAAACAGAAATTATATTTTCGTATAATGAGCTTTTGTTAAATTGTTTCAAAAACATTCAATGTTTCCAGATGGCAGTTAGACACAAGGGTGGTTTTAAATGTGGGGTAAGGAACAAAAAATAGCTAAGTCCAGAAGGGCTTCTCCCCAATTGACTAAAATATGATTGTAGTATCAGAGCAGACACTAGACTTTGCTCTTTCAAAAAATAAGGTCAAGTAGTGTTGCTTTATTATTAAATTTTAATTTCAATAAATATTTTTTCAATTATATGTTTATATATATTATACAAGAACTTCTGGTGTTCAAGTATTTTGGTTTATTTATTTCAAAAAATTATTTTAAAAAATATTTTTAAATTGATGTTGTGTGTTTCGTTTTATAAAATTATACTAAAAAAAATACTTACTTAACAATCGAAAGCAAATAACCTGACATTTTTATCTGACACAGAGAAACAAATAGACCAGAATTTTTAATTTTGATTAAAAAATAAACAAACATTTTATTACTCTTTTTTACTCCTGGAGATTAAACCGGATGTTATACTTACTCAAATATTAAATTTCCAGATGACTAGCTATGTGGTCCATCTTTTCAGTAATTCTCAGCGAAATCTATTAGTCTGAAAAAATTATATATTCCTAAATGTGCTACCTTTGGTTATTTAGACCGCCTTTGACCTACTGATGACGCAATATGAGTTTCCTAGAGTCAAATATAAAGTGTTCATATATATAAAATGTGGTCTTACTTTTGGGTAATATCCAGCAAAATCTAATGATCAGAAAAATTCTATGTCACGAACAGTGGTATCTTTTGTGATGTTTACTAAAAAAACAACAAATGAATGCGGTGTACATCTTGGATTTACCCTTTGTCAAACATTACGTTTCCAGATGTATATCTATATGGTCTTCCTTTTGGGTAATTTTCAGCTTAATCTAATGATCGGAACAGATTCTATGCCCCGTAATGTGCGATGTTGTCCATTTTGGACAGGAAATAATCATGTTTACCTATTTTGACTCCCTGAGGACGAAAGCATTTTTTTTCCTGGATAAAATATTATGTTTCCAGATGTATATCTAAGCGGTCTTTCTTTTGAGTAATTTTCAGTAAAATTTAATTGTCGAAAAATATGCTATGTAACGAAAAGTGCTTTTTTCCCCCATTCGACCCGCTTTTTACCACCTAAGATAGCAACCAGAATGTTTCCAGGGTAAATGTTTCGTTTACATTGATGAAGAATATTCGTAGAACCAACCACACTTATCGGAATTATTGCTAATCTCTGTCGGTGCAAATGACTGCCACAAGATAAAACATGCAGTAGACCGCAGTTTTCTACATCAGAATCTACCTACTCCTAGAGGCATGTATTAAAGAAGACAGTGAATTAATATGCCCGTACATGTAAACCTTGAAATTTCTACGACTTTGTGCGGATATATATATATATATATATATATATATATATATATATATATATATATATATATATATGTGTGTGTGTGTGTGTGTGTGTATGTGTATGTGTGTCTCCATATATCTATATATATATATGTGCGTGTATATATTTATGTATATATTTATGTGTGTGTCTTCATATATATATATATATATATATATACATATGTATATATATACATGCACACACACACACACACACACATATATATATATATATATACATAGTAATTTATAAAATATATATGGCGATTAAGCTTAATCGCCAAATATATTTTATAAATTACTAACTAGCCCTACCTACGTATTGAGCAATTTTGAAGTAAATACTTAAAGTTTACGCATAAATCTATACTTTCGTATATTAATTTTATATGAGTAAATGAAGCACTTATATATATATATATATATATATACATATATATATAAATTCCACAGTCAAATAACGTCGCAACCCACAAGAGCCATCACAGTCAACGAACATGGAATTTAGCATTACTATATATATATATATATATATATATATATATATATATATATATATATATATATATAATGCTAATTTCCATGTTTAATATTGAACCATGAAACGAACATCTACATTTTATTTCTATCAATATTGCACTGTGAAGTCTTTTTATGTATATGATTTTACATAATGTCCCCATTTTCACAAAATAAATCACTTTAATAAACGTATGAACGAAGTTGACTGTCTCTTCCTCTTTACGAATGGCAATAAAATATGAATCTGTTCTGTCTGGCCTTTAAAGCCGGCTTTTTCTCTCCACTTAAAAGGATCGTGTCTTTGTCGTTTTGCGTGTGACTCCCATTCCTCTTAACCCCGACACGTGACATCCGCATTTTAATCTTCTAAGCAATCAATTTCAACTTTGCCTGACGTCAACGATTTAACTGACAACAATTTTTGTATACGCTTTTTCGAAACAGAGGTTTCGTCTGTTTTTTTCCCTCCATTCAATTACTTTATTACAGCTTGCTTCGCGTGTCTCCATTTTCTGTAACATTGCGAAAATTAAAAGGCAAATATCAATGCGCAAAATATAGATGGACGTTTACTTGGAATGTGTGCGAATATCCTAGCGTGTGTTTTCTATAACGATCTTTACTTGGTTTGGTCGTCTTTAATTATTTTACCTTGTTTTGCTTTAATGCCCCTACTTTTAATTTTTGTAAGATATTGGGATCTTTCATTTCATGTATTAAATCGAAATAATGTAAACCCAACAAATAAGATCACCGTTTTAATTAACACATTAAATACTATTTACCATTATTGTATACCTTTTAAAACAGACAAGGCAAACACAACACAAAAAATGTGTACAAAATCAGAGTGGGTCCTTCGTATTTGTAGGACATACAATGTACATATAAGGTTTTCAAATTAAGGCTTTCAAATTAATTTATGCCAGTGAAAGGTTAATGTATTAAACAAATAGTTACCATTTAAACTGTTAAACATTGAGAAAGCCGTAATTGAGTAAACTTAAGATCTGCACATATAAATTATACAGCATTAATTTTCTGAGTTGAATTATATAATATAAAATTGTTTTAATATATCATTTAAATGTATTTATCAGCCCATATTTGAACTCGATCCGATTCATATATATATATATATATATATATATATATATATATATATATATATATATATATATATATATATGTTTTTATTTGAGATCCTTTCAAATTAATACTTTGTGTTGTATTATTTATTTTCGGATTGATATAGTCATCTTAAGGCCAACTAATCCTCTTGCTTTCGAGGGATAGAGATGCCCAGTTTCGTAATTTTATCCCCGATAATTACTGCTTTTTACAGTTGTTGTTGTCTTAACATGGTTTCACCAACTAAAATATGATGGGACAACAACAAATAGACGCAGCATTCCGATTCCGTTGAGGTTAATCAATAAAATTTGTTTTTCTTTTAAACTGTTTAATGAGTAACATTTTTAAAAATTTACATTTTAAATAATAAATATTTTAAATAATTAACATTTTTAATAATTAATAATTCAAATAATTAATATTTTAAAAAATTGATATTTTTAATAATTAATATTTTTTAAAAAATACATTTTTTAATAAATGATAGTTTTAATAAATTATATTTTTAATAATTGATGTTTTTAATAATTATTATTTTTTAATAATTAATGTTTTACTGATCAATTTTTTTAAAAATTAATAATGTTATATAGAATATTTATAATAATTAATATTTTCATAACTACTATTTTTAATAAATAATATTTTTAATAATTAATATTTTTAATAATTAATGTTTTAATTGATTATTATGTTTTAATAATTAACATTTTTCATAATTATTTGTTAATAATTAATATTTTAGTAATTCATTTTTTAATAATTAATATGTCTAACACTTAATATTTTTACGAATTAATATATTTTATAATTACCATTTTCAATACTTAATATTTGTAATAATTAACATTTATAATAATAATTATTTTAATAATTTATGAATTTAATAACTATTGTTTTTAATAATTAATATTGTTTAATAATTAATTTTTTTAATACTTAATATTTTTAATAATTTTTATTTATAATGTTTAATATTTTAAATAATTAATATTTTAATAATTAATATGTTTAATAATTAATATTTTTAATAATGATTATTTTAATATCAAATATTTTTTAATAATTCATATTTTTAATAACTAAGATTTTTAATAATAAATATTTTTCATAATTCATATTTGTAATAATTAGTATTTCTGACAATTAATATTTTTAATAATTAACAATTTATTCATTAATATTATTTATAATTAATGTTTTAATAATTAATATGTTTACTAACTAATGTTTTTAATAATTAATATTTGTAATTATTAATATTTTTAATAATAATTTATTTCAATAATAACTATTTTAAATAATTAATATGTTAAATAAATAATATTTTACTAATTAATATTTTAACTAATTAATATTTTTATAATTAATATTTTTAATAATTTATATGTGTAATAATTAATATTTTTTAATAAATTAATATTTTTAATAATTGATATGTTAATAATTCATATTTTTAATCGTTCATACTTTGGATTATTATCACAGATAAACTATTATATTCTAATAATAATGTTCGCTTTAATATAAATCGCCATCTCATGCCTGCATTATCTTACGATAATTAATGGCTTCCTGTTTTATTTTAAGGTAAAATGTACTTGACCGTTATATACTGAGTATTTAGTTTTATCGAGATATATGTATAACCCGGATATGGGCCATTGGCGGGAGAATCTTATATCCGGGTTACACTGTAACTAATATCGATTATCCTTGATAATTTTTCTACAAGAATAGTGTCACTTGAAAATATATTTTCTATCAGCTTAAGCAAGTAATAATGAAAACGGCATCAGTTTTTTTTTTGTAATTTAAAATCATGTATAAATTAATCGAAAACTTCATTTTAGGTTGGATATATTATCTTCTGTGCGATTAGCCTTGGGGCCGACAATTGATGAAAGTACACATCTAAAAATTATTTGAGTGATCTAATCGTATTTTATGAAAACATACTAACAATTCTGCTTCGACATAAAACGGGGAAACATTCGTTTCAAAGGTAAGTTCCAAAGCCGACCACAGTAACAAAAAATGTACAAATTAATCACGTCTAGCTTAAAACACGGTAAATAATCGTACACCCGTACGATTATTTACCGTGTTCCCGTACGATTATTTACCGTGCTTCTTCTGTTTACCTAAAATACAACAGAATTTTCATTATGAGATGACACGGAGAATCTGACTAAACTATACGCTAATACATGGAGTGGTTTTGCCACTTTACTCCTCGCATTACCTGAAATATTTGTCTTCTTGTCGGACGACCATGTGTCGTGGGAAGAGCTGCGAACATATTTTCTTCGACATCATCCGTCACTTACGTAAACAGACAACCAGAAATCTCAGATAACAAACACTATCTCTGAGATGCCAGAAACTATTATATATAGAGAAATATTATTTCCTGATTACGATATACAACAAGAATGCGTAAACTCTATTTTCTACGTTTGCGCTAATTTCCCACAAAATATTTAATTTCCTAAAATGAAAAACACTCATTTTAATCACCGCATTTCACTAAAAACAAAACAAAAACATAAAACTATAAGCTTGTTATCTCTAACCCTAATTCTAATCTTAACCCTACCTTATTTTATATGGCATAATCAATAAAAAAATAAAATAAAATGTGATCTCTAGTAAAAAATTGTAGTTTTATTGATTATGTTTCCTAATATTTCACAATAACATTCGATTTAATAGAAACTGGTTTCACTTTTCAAAACTAAATATTTGTGAATGATTACATTGTTCAGCAAATATATTTGTAGTTCAATATTACGTCACTATGAATATCCGCTCGTTTTTATTTTTGACGCTGGTCACTCATGGTTCGAATGTGTTCAGTTTCCTTAGTGTTTCTGCGTTAGGAAAAGTCGTTTTCTTAAACTCCCTCCTCCCCAAATATCAGGGGCAATTAATAAAACAAAAACTGCTCTATAAAACCCTGCCATTAGTATTTAGTTACATAATTATTTTAACGATAAATTTAATGATAAAATATTGATTTTCTTTAACATATTACACTATTGAAAATACTAAACAGCGTATTATGTATGGAACTGTTTTTAAACAAAAAGTAAAGTTTAAGGAAAGCACAACAATATATAGATTGAAAAGGATAGAAAATAGAGAGTATTTCATAGAGTAAGACTCAATTAATACACTTGTAAAATTTGCGGATACTGAATTTTGTCTGTGTTTTGTTTTGAACACATTAAATATTTATGAATACATTCACATGCATTCAAAACAAATATATTTCTCTTGTGTTCACCTTCTTATATTTGCCTCCCATTAGATATTTTACACTTTTCGTAATGCAATGTATATATTACTATTTTTTGTCTGTGTACGTTTAACCTTTCTTCGAAAACTTATTTTTAGTTTATCTCTCAATTTCTAATCTTCTGTTCACAAACTTGAGAGTAAATATTATACACGGTTTTTTATAATTCTACTGAAAGCATTTCTATTCCGATTAAAATATATTTGAACATTTGCTATTTTTCTATTGCAAGATATTTTCATCTCCGGCCAAAAATTATACAGAAGAATGATAGTCGACGCATATGTGTGGGAGTATAAACTCCCGGGCTAACTCGATTGTCGCCTTTTACCGGAGAGCGACCTAGTTACGTCACTTCCTGTTTCTCATATATTTCTTTCTCTTTTCCGCTCAACGCTCAACCACTCAAGATGTGGCAGAAATCGATTAGACAATTGATTAAAATATATAAATTTAAACAAAAATGATAATGTTTTGTTTTCTAAATTTGTAGTAGGAACCAAATTCTTACTACTTTAAAATATGCAACATTTGATTTTTGAGTTCTTTTTATTTAAAAGTAATTTATAGTATCAAATTAGTCAACCGGAAGTTAGTCACAGTTAGTAGTATTTACACAATAACTAATTAACAACAAATAAAAATAAGAGAATTTTTTAAACTGTAGAATTGAATGTAACAATCAAAGAAGAAATCGCCAGCGTGTGTGTGTATCGTGCGGTCATACAACTTACCTTCGGATGGGATCTGAGAGAAAGAGAAATCTAAGATGGCAGACATGGATGTATAAGGTGTAGTCTCGTGGAATCTCACGAGATCTCTTCTTCCACTGCACACGTATGCAAATGGAATGGGGTCAGTTTTCTAGTAAAATGCCTGTTAGCAGAGGCAGTGGGGGCACGTGCTGGAAATTGAGAGAAAATTTGGCAGTGACGAATTCTAGCTGAACTTTTGCTTACTGTATTTGATTTATTTTGGTTTGCTGTTTACCAGCCCATCTGACTGCAAGCTATTTCGGCGTAATGGGGTACAAGTACGACCTTAAATTAACACCAGAATTCGACGGCTCGACTACGACACTTTACTGGGTGGAAAATGAGGAACTACATTGCCTGTTGTCTAGTGTAAAGAGCGTCGAACACGTGATTCCTTTACGCCTGTCCGGTGGGGCTTTCACGGTATATCAACATCTTAGTCCTGAGGAAAACCAGGATTATGAAAGGATCAAGTCCGCATTATACAAAGCGTTCGCTATCGACCCGCCACTGCTTAGGAGCAATTTGAGGCAAGTACCTTGAATCCCGGCGAACCTGTCGCCGTTTATTTGGCCGAGCTGACGAAGTTGACGGCGTTGTTTGGTGGGCGTCCTGACCGGGCCTTGAAATTTTTGGCAGGGCTCCCAACGGGAGCACAGAAACTCCTGCGGGATGTCTCAATCATAGCGTCCTTGTCCCTAAAAGACCTGGTAGACCGGACAAGGACTGTGATAAATAATTCTTATGAGATGAGAGAAGCGGTGGTCGCTGCTGCACAGCCCGCATCAAGAGATGATAGACCGTCCCAGGGGCCCGGCCTGCATGGTAAAGTCATGTGTTATAGGTGCAATGGTCAGGGCCACATTGCGAGGAACTTCCGGCGGCGACTGACAGCAATTCGGTCATATTGTCCGGGATTGTTTGGAAAACAGGGTCGGAGACAAGGTGCCAGCGTCAACCTCTTCCCCCCCCCAAAAAAAAAAAAAATTAGACGAGGCGCTTCCGACTATTCAGTTCTATGCCAATGAGACATTGTGCTCAGCACTCCTCGACTCTTTGTGCTCTCGCACCATAGTGAGTGTGGACCTCTGCCGTGCTTGGAAGAAGAAGACTACTAGAGTAACTAGCCTCAGTCGAGCGACGCGGAATGTTGTGCGGTTGGCGTTGTGAACATTCGCGTTAAAACTGGAAATTCGGTTAACATCCAAGCGCTGGTAGTACTCGAGAAACCGCTGAGCTTTTACCTGCTTCTAGGCTATGATGCCATCTGAGCACTATGTGGTGCTCACATAATGCGGACGGGTCGGTACATTTTCAGGAGAAGGTTCCAGTTTGCGCTGCTTTGAAAATTGATAAGCCAGACTTTATTGTCGAATTTGACCAGCAGCAAAAGGCCAGGAAAACCGCGTGGAAGTGGTCGGAAAACCAAGAACCAGCCAAACTGCGAAATTTGATAACAGAGTGCCGTCATTTGATAAAGGATGGCTGGTTAAGTCCTACCCCTATGAGAAAATTGGACTTCCTGGAGGCCTGATTCAGCTGATGGCAGTCGCTCAGTACAACAAAGCACAGGTGAGGCCGGTGATGTACTATCGTGAACTGAATGCACATGTTGATGCGTTCACGACAGATGCTGACGTTTGTGCCAGCAACTTACGAGAGTGGCTCCAGCAGGCTTATAATGTGTCCCTGCTGGGTCTAAGAAAAGCATACCTGCAGGTCCAGATCAGTGAAACAATGTGACCATTTCAGACGGTTGTGTTTGATGGCAGGAGGTACTGCCTTACCAGACTAGGCTTCGGGCTGAACATCGCACCCCAAATAATGAAGACAATCATTAACGCTGTGTTGTTACAGGAAGAAACAATAAAAGATGGGACATCGGCGTACGTTGATGACATATATGTGAACGAAGAAATTGTGCCATCATGACGTCTCAGGTCCAAACTGATTGAGTTTGGTTTGATGAGCAACGGCCTACAATATTCGGAGAATGGCGTCCGTGTCTTGGGCCTGAACGTTCGACAGGAGCGGGGGACTTTACAATGGAGAGAAAGTTTACAGTGACGAATTCTAGGTTAAATTTTGCTTACTGTATTTGGTATATTTTTTGCTGTTTACCAGCCCATTTAACTACAAAAGAAAAATGTGTTTTTATTAAAAGGTAATAAATGTAAAACGAATCATCAATTTGCGTGATTGTAAAAAAATATTTTCTTTACCCCTGCGTGATTAAAAAATAATTCTTGTTCTTTCAATCATTAAAAGTTGTATGTGTACCTTCTCTTTTACGATTTGTCCATGGCTGATTCACATTATGAGAGCTTAATATACTTCAGTATTTTATGTCAGTTGCCGCTTGCGCTCGACTCGAAATCCGAATCAGTAATTACATGTTCCTATGTTTTCCAAAATTGTGTTTTTTTACAACATATACTTGAAACTATTTGCGCATATTTTAACGTGTATTGAATCAATGAAAGATTTTAAGTAATCCGTAAGCTGTTAAACAAATTTAAATTGATTATTTTTATATATTTATTTTTTATTACATTTTCACCCCAAAAAAGGCACATTGCCACTTTGGCGTAGGGGGCTACTAACAGGGGAAACAACTACTGGGGTACTATGTAGGGATTTGGGCAGCAAGATGTTGGTTCACGTTGCACTTAAACTTCTGCATGTCAGTACAGTTGGGGTAGCAGTGACCTGGACTGGAATTCCAAAGTCTAGCGGTTCTGGGGAAGAAACTACTGGAGTAGAAAGATCTTTTACATCTAGGGATCTCTACAGTGTGGGGTGGGATTTTGCAGCTTGTCGGGTCTGTCGAGGGTGTTTACGTCGTAGGGGCACAAGTGCTTGTAGTTCATCAGAGCATTCGCCATTAAAATACTTGAAGAAAAGGCAGAGGGATGCAACGTTTCGTCGATGGGGCAGAGGCTGAAGCTTAGATGCCAGTTTAGTGCCTATCAGATTTGCGACTCTCTTTTGAACCCTGTCTATGAGCGAGAGACTAGTAGCCGATGTACCAGCCCAAATATGACAGCAATACTCCATACATGGGCGAATGATTGCCTTATAGAGGTACAGGATACTTTCGGGTGTTAGTAATTTTTTAGCATGGTAGAAAGAGCCTACCTTTTTTGCAGCGGCCCTGGCAATGCTCTCGATGTAATTGTTCCAACTCATGTTTCCTGTGAACGTTAGGCCAAGGAGCTTGAAAGACGTACTCTCAGATAAAGAGTCGTTGGCCATTGCTATAGGTGGTAGAGAAGGTTTCTTGTAATTATTGAATGAGACCAGTTTAGTCTTGGCGGCATAGAACGTGACCATCCATTTTTGTCCCCATTCCACTACTGATTGGAGGTCATCCTCTAGTGTTTCTTCCATTACTTTAGATATATGTTCATTTGTTTTCCTGTCGTGCCTGCTATAGACCGTTGTGTCATCAGCATATATACCCATCTCAGAGGCAATTTTGTCGGGGAGGTCATTTATGAATATCAGGAACAGTAGAGGTCCAAGGATAGATCCCTGGGGCACTCCCGCATTTATATCATATTGTTTAGATGTACGACCGTCGAGGACAACCTGGATTTTCTCTTATCTAAGAAGGATTTAATTATGTTAAGTATTCTACCAGTGATACCGTATGATCTAATCTTCCTGAGGAGACCCTCATGCCATAATGAAACAAAAATGTAGTAGGCAAAAAAAAAATAAATAAATGTTCTGTCAGCAACAGTACAACTTCAAAATAGTCAATATCGCCCACCTCCAGAAGAGAGGGAATTCCTGTCCGTGATAACCGTGGTAAAAGAAGACACACTCCAATCGCCAGAAACACCCACACACACAGTTTGCAGGACACTGCCGACTCGTCTCTAGCCTCCTGCTTTTATAGTGGCCGGGAATTATCCATTTGCATAATCACATGAGACAGAAACCTGATTTTCCGAGAGTTGCATGGGGTAAATGCTAATAAAAACCACCGGACGCCATCTTGGAATTCTCTTTTTCCCCCCAACTGGTGACACAACAGACATACCCGAGGTAAGCTCTTTTCCCCTCATTTTAGTTATTGCTGCTTCTGCTACACTCCCCCCTGATCTCATGATCACAAATGGGGCAGGGGGGCAGTCGTCTCTGTCTGGTACTTCTCCGAAGAACCGGAGGCAGCACTTCCTCCCTGCCATCCTCCTCATCGCCATTATTGCCACCAGTCTGCTCCATAGGCGGTGTTTCACAATCAGGGCAGGGGGGGCAGTATTCGTTTCTGTCGGGTACTCCTTCGTAGAGGCAAGACGGGTGGTCCTTCCTCCGCTTCTTCAGTATGTACATTATATGGCTCAAAATCCTCTTCGTCGTCCTCCATCATACTCTCTGTCTTTTCAGAAGACATCATACTGTCTGAGTCTCCCTCTTCCTCCGATGTAACAACATAATGGCGAGGGCGCAAATCCTTCACGTGACGAGGAACACCGTCCACCAAAATCGACTGAGGGCTGATCACCTTGGTCACCTCACCCTTGCCGAACCTCGTGGTACATCGATGTTGCGGTCTTCTGACCCATACGCGATCTCCAACCTGGTAAAAGCTGTTTTGGGGACCTGGGGACGCAGTTGCGAGATTGGTCTCCTTTACTCGAACTTCGTATTGATAAATCCTGTTGGCAGGCGCAGTGGAGGGAAATGTGTCGTCTCTTGGTGTGATGTTATACCAGTAGACAGCCTCCTGTATGGGACAACACATTTTAGCCGCTATTCGTTTCACTGTACGATGACATCGCTCCGCTATACCATTCCCGGCTGGAGCGTATGCACAACGGAATCGCAAGTGAACTCCCCATTTATATGCAAATGCTTGGAACATATTGCTGCAGAAAGCTGTATCATTGTCTAAAAGGAGTTCATGCGGCGCGCCACGCTCGAGGAACACTGCCTCCAACTGATGAATCACGCTTGCCGAGTCCTGCCTTGCCAATTTCCTCCAAATGGAGAAACGCGATGGACCACAGTCTGTTAAAGTTAAAAAATGGAAGGTGCCATAATGCGTGATATCCATTCCAATTCTCTGCCAATTCTCGTTAACTTCCAGCTTTCCCTTTTCCCACCTGACTGGCGCTGGGTCAATGGACTGACATTCCTCGCATTTCTGTATGACCGTTCTGACAGTTGCTTTTGTCGTGGTTGGACATCTTCTCCTGACAAAGTAGGTAGTGCGTCGCACCCCTGGATGTCCACTATCTTTGTTAATAGCCATGATTTGACTCTCATCCAGCTCGTCTGTGTGGACCGCGCCTATCACTGGGTCAAGACCGTTTTTCTTTTTCATTGCCTCAAACCACCGCTGTGGCACTCGTGTCAGTCGGTCAGCAATGTTTCGTGCTGACGGAACCAGCGTCACATCCACTGTCAGCCCGTACTCTTTCACGAGCTCCTTAAGAGTGCTTAATCGCCTCCTAATAAGCATCTCGCTTGCTGCTTTGGTGCGTACTCGCGCCTTTCCAGTTAGCGTGTCCGAGACCCAATGGTATACGCAAACAGAATATGTCTTTATGTGTAGCACCTTGCTCTGCCACTGGAGAGCCAAATTGATGCCTTTCAATACGGCATCCAGTTCAGCCAAGTTGATATGTTGAGAGTCATCTTCAGGTCGCAGCCAACCTGCATCTTCCAGCACAGTTTCACACATCTCCAAGGCTGCCCCAATTGCTAGGGAGCTAGCATCGACCCATACATTCAGCTCTTCGCCGTCCACACACCAATTTCCCTGTGCCGGATCGTTCTGCTGTGCAGATTTTAAGGTTTCGAACATCATACGATGTAGTACAGCGTCCCTTGCTTCATCATCCCAGCCCTTAGTTACCAAACTTACTCTCCTTCTGAGTATTCCGCAAGCCACACGAAGCCAACCGCACACCGGAAAGTGCCCGACAAGTCGACCACACAGGGAAAAGATTGTTCGTCGCGTAACAATACTGGGAACCTCCGGAATTGCATTTCCTCGCTTTCACCGCAGTTCATTGCGTTCCATCCTGACTGCCAATCCCAGCACCCGTGCACCGTCCTTCAACTGCTCCGGGTTCTTGCACTCCAACCCGAACTGCGCGAGGTGTTCTCTCACACGGGTCGCGGGCACCACGTCTTCATTGACAAAAATGTCATCAATGTAAGCAGATGCTGCGCGGCTTATAACTTCTTCCTGAGATAGTACCTCGCTGACAATTGCTCTCATTATCAAGGGAGCCACATTCAAACCAAACCCCAGACGGGTCAGACAGTATTTTTTCCCATCGATTTCCACAGTCTGGTATGGCCACAGTGTCTCATGGACCCGGACTTGTAGGTATGCTCTTCTGAGGTCCAGTAGAGACACGTTAGCACCTTTTTGTCTCCACTCACGCAGGTTAGCCGCACAAACATCTGCGTTGGCCGTAAATGCGTCTACGTAATGATTTAGCTCCCGGTAGTCCATTACCGGGCGCACTTTGGCTTTGTTCTGCTGTATCACAGCCATCAGCGGAATTAGACCTTTGGGGGGGTCCCAATTTATCCTCTGGGTATGGCACGAGCCAACCATTATCTATCCAGGTGTGGAGCTCCTGCGTGTATTCTTCACGAATTTCTGCTGGCACTGGGTACTCTGACACTCGATTATGCAGCCTTTCAGGGGGGTGGTCCACAGACCATTTCCACGATGCGGTCCACGTTCGGTTTTGATGATCAAAAGTAGCAGTGAAATCTGGTTCATCGATAGAAATGGCTGCGCATTTAATACTTTTCCTGGCGCCCAGCCGCACTGATCCTGTAGGCTTGACAACGACACCTCCTAGAGCTTTTATGGCGTCGATCCCTAGAAGCAAGTCAAATCCCAGTTGCTTGCCATGCACCACCAACACATCGACTCTGGCAGACACACCTTCATCAGTGGATACAGAGACCGTTCCAACACCGCAGCACGCATGGGACATTCCACCAATTGTGTTGACATTTACGTTTGTTTTTCTCCAAGACCGGCACCGGTCTGCATGTAAAATTGTCCTGGAGCATTCTGTATCAATAAGCGCCAAACATCGCGTCCCGTCAACATGGATGCTTATCACCGGGAGCGTCGTGTTCACATCTTGGTTTGGAAGGAGACTGGCGCTTATGCGTCCTCCCCTTGCTCGTTTCCCGAGCAGTTCCGAGCCCAGTGTCCACTCTCACCGCAACGGTAACACCGTGTTCCACGTTTTCGACAGTCCCTTGCAAGGTGGCCTTTAACATTGCATTTGAAACAGGTCACGTTAACAGGATTATTCTGGGCCCTGTTGTTGGGTGAGCGTGTGGCCGCAACCACATCCTGATTTTGTTCGCCAGTCGTCGTCAAAATTCTCGCTCTCGACATTAGCTCCCCCATGGTCAGGGCTTTGATGTTCGGCACCTGTTGAAGAGCAATTGAGATGGTGTCAGGGAATCCAGTGACAAAAATTAATTTTGTGAGTCTCTCTGAGCTTTCTCCTGTGAATCCGGCCAATCCAACCAACTGCCTGATTTTGTTGGCGTACACATCCACACGTTCACCAGCCCATCTAACCATAGTTATTTTTCTATATGCTGCAAACGCGTCATCAGTAAATGCCTCCTTTAATCGAGCCTAAATCTGGTCTATTTTCTTTTGATCGTCCTCCTCCATTTCCATGTAGAGGGCCAGCGCATCGCCTTCCAGGTATAAAGGTAGCAGACTCGCTACGTCATCCACCTGCTGAAGTTGTGCGACAAGTCTCACTTTTTTCAGCCACGCTACAACGTCTCCCTCGCCAGAGAACGGCTTGATAATATCACTGCTTATCCGCACCTTCGCCATATTCGGGCCAAAATAGCTTGAAACAAAAATGTAGTAGGCAAAAAAAAAAAAAATAAATAAATGTTCTGTCAGCAACAGTACAACTTCAAAATAGTCAATATCGCCCACCTCCAGAAGAGAGGGAATTCCTGTCCGTGATAACCGTGGTAAAAGAAGACACACTCCAATCGCCAGAAACACCCACACACACAGTTTGCAGGACACTGCCGACTCGTCTCTAGCCTCCTGCTTTTATAGTGGCCGGGAATTATACATTTGCATAATCACATGAGACAGAAACCTGATTTTCCGAGAGTTGCATGGGGTAAATGCTAATAAAAACCCCCGGACGCCATCTTGGAATTCTCTTTTTCCCCCCAACTGGTGACACAACAGACATACCCGAGGTAAGCTCTTTTTCCCCTCATTTTAGTTATTGCTGCTTCAGCCGTAGATATATCTAGAGCTACCGCTCTGCCTTCTTCCGCTTTGTCCAGTGAATGCTATATGCGTTCGGAGGTTACAGTGAGGATGTCGGCTGTTGAACGGACTTGTCTAAATCCATATTGTTGGTCGGTAAGAAGTTTAGCATCTGTAAGGTGCTGGACTAGAGTATGGTTACTTAAGGTCTCAAATATTTTGGCAAAAAGTGGGAGGAGGCTAATAGGGCGATACTTTACTGGGTCAGTTCTTTCGCCAGAATTCTTGAATGCTGGTACGACAGAATCAGTTTCCCAACAGCCCGGAAAGCAAGATTCATTAAGGCATTTGTTGAAGAGTTTGGAGAGAACTGGAGCTACTTCGTCTGAGCACTTTTTTAATAGCTCATCTGGGATGAGATCGGGTCCACATGCTTTTGAAGTGTCAAGGTTTTTTTATGATAGCGTGACGTCTGTCCGTATAGGAAATTGAGGTAGGGGGTGGTTGGAAGTGTCCAGTGTGGAGTTTGAGGCAAACAGACTGGCAAGCATGTTAGCCTTTTCGGTTGCTGAGCAAACAACCTCGTGATTGTTGGTTAGTGGGAGAATTGTTGATTGCCCATTGTTTACTACACTGTCGTAGATTTTCCAGAAGTCACGAGTTCCTAGTTGGTGTGCTTCGATGCGTTTTTTAGTGGTTTCCGTAAATCCCCTCTTAGCTGTCGCTATTTCTTTCTTAACGTTACTTCTAGCTTCTATGTACTTCTGTCTGTTTGAACTGGACTTGTAAAACTACAGATTTTGTCAACAAAACTGTTACTAAATGAATTTACGTTTCGTAAACGTTTTTCCGTGGATTTGAAAATGCATCTTCGTATATGACACATAATTAATTCATAGTAAAAGACCAAGAATCATCGGCGAAAGTAATGCCGATCAGCATCAAGAAACCCTCTTGTATGTCATGATGTTTTGAAACTGAGAAACAAATAGGAATTCAACAAAACGTATAGATTGCAGAGCGCTTTCGAAACAAGTTTGAAGAGACGGAGGGAAAATATTATAGACGAGAAAATTTAGGAACGCCTCAACAGAGATAAAATCGACTGAGAAAACAAAGAATATGATTTGAAGAGACAAGAAATAATACCACAATAAGGATTAAAAAGATAGAGTGCTCAGCCGTAGTATAAGAGATAAAAAAGAGGAGATGAAGATACACTACGATAAAGAGAAGAAATACAAAGAGAATTAGAGATTAATAGCACAGCAAAGATAAGAGAAATGTAGTAGTAAATTTAAAGGAAGTGAATAAAGAGGGGTCGAGGAGACAGCACAAGAAAGAGAACAAAGACTTGGTCGTCAAAGAATAACAGAGGAACACATGTGAGGTGACAATGCAGCACAAATAAAGAACAAAGATTGAATAGTCCAAGAATAAAGAGGAACAAAGTCGCGGTAAGGAAAGAGCTAAACTAAAAGTGAGACTGAATAGTCAAAGTAAAAAAAAATGAACAAAGGCGAGGCGACCGGAATGTTATGGAAAGAATCATAAGACTCGCATTGCAAAATAATCAAAATAATTAACGGCGCAGAGCAAAATTACAGTTTAATGTAAGACATTTTAATAAGTTATGCGCTTATTGTAAAAGAAAATATGTTGTTAGAGAAAGTGCACATTTTTGCTGCAAGAATGGCAAAGGCCAACTGCCAAAGTTGCACATGTTATCAAATGAAACCATTCTTTGCATGCTGATCAAACTGAATAAGCTCTCCACGTAGAAAACACATGAGAAATATAGTCTGTTTTAAATGACATCTTTTGATTGCCACAGAACAACTCCACAAAACTGATGAAATCCATTTGTAGTTTTTACAATTCTAAGTACATTAGTATATTGGTTCATGATTACCCGAGGTGACAATACAGCGGGGTTTATTCAGATAAAGAATACAGTATTGATGAGTGTGTATCATAACTATGAGTTACACCAAAACATCATCGATCCTACCCAGTATATGCTAAGATCTAATATTAACAATTTGACCAAATTTAAACAAGCTCAGGACATGATATACAACGCCCCTAATGCAGTTATTGCCATTGATCATTCGAGGAAGCCAACTAATGATCACGAAAGGTGATACAATAATCAAATATATAATAATTATTGTACATGACAGTGAACAGCCAACGAAATCACGCCATATAGTGTTGAGAGAAAGAGGTGGACGACTTCAAACAATATCGGAATATCATCGATCATATGAGCAACTAAAGTATATACTTTTTTCTCTGATGGCAAAGATGGCTGGCAGCCCAAGATGACAATGACAAATAACCAGAAAGTCAATGCTGTGCGTCATTATACCTATGGCATTATGATTAGCGATGATGAATTAAGCGAAATATTAAGAAATGCGTTGTGGATATGTCAGAAACTATTACAGCAGATTGTTTGAAATAAATTAGATTGTTTGAATCCTCTCTTAGATCTTCAATATACAGAGGTTTCCTCGATGCCTTACATGATAATGGTGCTCTTAGTAACATTGCCAGAAAAGTTATTTTGCCATCAATATTTGCTGGAGACCCAGGATATATAATGAGGATGTATCAAAATGCTATGATTTATGTTAGAAAATATGGAACTTCTACTTACTTTATAACAATGGCATACAACGCAATTAAGATTCAATCGAATCTCATTGAGAATTAATTGGCTCATGGTGGATCTGACATAATTACAAGAATTTTTAATTTAAAAACAAGCTTTTCATTACATATTTAACATGATTAAAATGTATATTGTGTAATTTTATTACATGCATTCTAAGTTATGAATACAAAAATGACTGTTCTCATTTGAATGTGATTTTCACAACGATTTGGTCGATGTAACCGTGCACCTTCTTCAGGTGTATCTTGTCGAACTCATGAACGTTTTTGTTGAACTCGGGAATTTTGACAAATATTTCGAGCGGAAACGTTTATTAACTTCATATAAATAACATGCTATTGTCCCGTAAGTCATGCCTGCATAGAGGTCCTAGGTAATTCGCAATTGTAATCCGTCTAAATTCCCGACTTCGACGGAAACATTCTCGAGTTTAACAAGAAATACCTGATTAATGTCTGAGGTTACATCGACCAAAACGTTGTGAAAAACACACTCAATTTGAAAACAGTAGCTCGATGAATCGAAATAATTCCGGTAAAACACCCTCATTTAAAAAATTCAGAAACACCAGAAAAAGAGGTTTATCACACCCAAATTTACTGCTATGTATAAACAAAAAAAGAATCTTAACCAAGACCGCAGAAAAATGTTCATCTGAAATAACATGCACATTCGTGTTGATGCGTATGATACATAGGCTTCACTGCGATAGTACATTTCCGTGCTGGAAAAATGGGAGCTGTTCGAAGAGGTACCCAAAACAATATATGCCCATGATTTATACCCTATTTATTGGGTGAGATCTCCAGAAATGGGGGTACTCAAATCTATATAGAACGTATAAATGTGCTTATGCATTCAAAATGGTTTTGTCTTACAATAGTAGAATACAAAAGGTATCTGCCACATTAATTTGGAAATATGCACTTCTGTTAAATAAATTAAATATTTAATTAAGTATACATTAAATGGAAACAATCAGGCAGTTTTCAGTGTGAAAGAAAGATGATGAAATTAAGCAATTCTTGACAAGAAGATATATTGGACCACCAGAAGCAGTTTTTGATGATACTTGGATTTCCAATTCATGTTAGAGTGAATGCAGTTGTTAATCATCAAGTACATTTTCCTGATCAACATATTCAAAGACAAAGCAAAAGACATCCTTATGAAAATGCATCCTACAGAACTCTAACAGTGTTTTCAATACTCACAAGAACGATTTATTACTCACATCTGCAGAAATACTAGGTGTGGCAAATTAAATAATGGAAGACATGAAGAGTGTGTAGGGGAATGCTTGATAACCCAACAGTTTTTGGAGCAAATATTCTTGGACTGATGTACAGTCTCGCCAAATTGTCGTGAATTATACATTTTGGTGCTGCCACTGCATCATGTAATAGGACCTCGTTCTTTTGCAAATTGTAGCAGGTCATATACTTCCATTATTCAAACCTGCTTACGAATAAATGGGGATTGTTGCATTATGGCAACCACTGGATACTAAACAATGGAGGATGCAAAGATACCGATAAGGCAAAGGGTGATAAGGGATCTGTTCATTGTGATACTTTTAGAATGCTCAAATCCTCTTTAATTGTGGGTAAGAGTTTTTATCCCTATGACATAGATTATTAAAATGCAGTACAAATCAAAGCCAACAATAAAAGTTAACAATGGTCAATAAAAATGCCATTAACTAAAATACTAAGCAAGCCTGCCACAAAAAATAGCAATATTGAGCTGGCAGAAATATATTGACACCTTGCAAAAGAGGAACCTTAAAGAGTGAGAACCAACATCAGCGTGCAAAATATTTTCTGGGGGAACTCTCCAAGGAATACATAGACAAAGAAGGTTCCTTGGGCTTGCGCAAGGGAGTGCCCTCCACCACGATCAGGAAAGAGTTAGTATGGCTGTTTAGACCAGGTATTGATGACCAATTCATTCAAGAAGATGGCAGTTCTTACTAATGACAACAGATGCAGATTCTACCACACGAAATTTGAAAGTTTAAATTTTAGTATCAAGTACCGAGGTTCTTTTGGGGGATGACTACTACACAACGAGACATGATGGAATATGTAAGTACCTTCACTGGAACATCTTTAGAGAATGAAAAATACAATGTAGCAGCAAATCCTGGGAACATCAACCTGAAATAAAACAGTTGAAAATGACTTATATACCATACATTACGACCATGTTATCCCTACAGCTACCTACGTTAAAAATACTGCTGTGAAACCTGACATAGGTATATGGATTTAGTCAGGGAGAGTTGCAACCTTAGTGAAGTGAGTGTCCCTAGTGATGCAGGTCTGATCAGAGCTGAAAGAGAGAAACAGAACAAATATCCAGCTCTCATGTATGAAAAGAAACTGGAATCTTTGAGAGATATCAATCATAACTATTTCAGGTGCCACAAGGCTTATGAAGACTACCTTGAAGTCCTATCAAGCTAATATTCCTAATGAACCAAGTGCAAAAGAGATCCAGACAATTGCACCTATAGGAACAACGAGATAACTAAATAGAGCTTTGGGTTAGTTTCAATAAATCGCAGGGCAATATTGGCAGCTGGTTTGACTTCCCCTATACCCAGCGTTATAATTTTCAAAGGGGGAAAAATGTTGTGCTGTTGACAAATCACTGCAAACTTTGGATTGGCTTTCTCTCAGAATCTGCCTAATAATCTAAATGAAGAAAGTCATAATGACTAGGCAAAGCTGCAAAAATGCAAAGAAAATTCCTATGTAAACGGGCATTAAAATTTATTGAATGAGAAACAATCAATTATCTATGAATCCATAGCAAGTTGTTAAACAGGTTTTTTTCCCATTGATTTTAATCGATGCTCTAAGAGATAAATGAAGTATCTTCTTAATAAGTCAACTTCTCTCAAAATTAAAGAGCATGAGACAAATTGAACAAGTTGTAGATTCATCTAGTATTATTGCAACATTGATGCCTGGGGCCAACTTGATAAGGGCAGCAAAAATAATTATTCGAGAAGAATGTCAAGTACTAAAAATGGGAGGTTTAGAGATGGAGATGTGAAAACAATGAAGTATTCGGATAGATATTGACGGCGTGCCGTGGTTACTTTAGGCAGCTAATACCATTCACCAAGAGAAGAATTTACGCTGACATCAAAGTCTCGTATTTGTGGCATACACTTAAAAAATTTAATTTGAAACGAAACCTGCAAGTTCAAGATGGCGATGAATATTCTAAGTTACTTATAAAGAATGACGAAGAGAAAACTGCAAAAAAAGAAAAATGGTGAGATTGAACTGCACAGGGATTTCATAATTTGTGGAGATAATATTGCCTTGAATATATGAATCCTTTGTATCACCATTTAGAAATGAAAAGTGTATATTAGTACCATCTACGGATACACTTATAACAATATATCATGTGTAGTGAAAATTTCCCTGGATAATTCAAATAATATTTCTCATTTCAGAAGAAAACACTCCATATCGTTAAATAGATGTCGAACCCAAGAAAGGAACTTCAATCAGTTTTATGAGGAATATTGATCAACCATGTTTATGTAATTATACCAGACTATTAATACAGGAGCTATGAAATAATTTCATTGTTACTAAAATTATTGCATCAAAGTTAAGTGAAGAAATCGTTTTAATTACAAGATTGAAAATTGTTATATCTGGGGAGAGAATATTTCTGACGGAGAGAAAATTATGTTTGCCAATGTTCAGTTTGCAATATGCTATGACTATTCATAAATCTCAAGCACCGATTTTACAGAAAATGTTAGTTCCCCAATACAACACTGTCTTTCAAAATGGAGAACAATATGTATAGAGTTAAGCAAAAAAACAAACAAAAAAACACACCAAAGCGTTTTGAAACCATTCAATTTGTACAAAAATTATTGTAAATGAAGAGAATTGTCTTAAGTATACTTAATCCCATTATTACTATAAATGTTAAATATTGTTTTGATCCAACGTGTCATGGGAATTTTAGTATTATGTGTAAATTAAGTTTGATCATTATTGGTTGATTAATGTCTAATATATATTGTAACATTTTTACAACTCTGAATTATGGGAGTTTAATTAGGTCATTTTAATACCTGTAAGCATCCGTTAAGGCGAACTAAATTGAGTCAGTAAGAGACGATTCTACACATGTTTCCTGATACAGCGTAATTACCTTATTTGTTTATTCTGTTACACGATATATATATATATATATATATATATATATATATATATGCATCTATGTGTGTATATATATAGAGAGAGAGAAAGAGAGAATAAATGATATATATATATATATATGTATATATATATATATATATATATATATATATATATATATATATATATATATATATATATATATATATATATATATATATATATATATATATGAAGTGATCTTATCGTTGGGTGTGCGACATGTCTATAATTAAGTTTTCTTCGAATATTTTGTCTTCAGAAATGAAATTTAGTTTAAGTAAAATCTCCTTCAAATTCCTCCCTTAATATTTGATCTTAAGAGTTAGAACTTGGTATAGTGTGGCTTTGGATCTGTAGCCCACTTCTGATTTGGTATTTACCCGCTAAAAATTGTAGCCAAAAGGTAGGAATTGAAAATAAAAATGTTGATCTATCCAGGGTCAGTCGAATTCTACACAACACCTATTTTTTCTGTTGCTCCAAATGAAACATTCAGTCAATCCAAGATAATTACTTTTTTATCTACTGCACCACTTTGTTGATCATACGGGAAAAAACTAAGATGGATTACGACTTAATATGAAATAATAAACGGTCTGGTTTTGTTTCTAGCTGATGGTATCCGAGTTCTATTTTCTTCTAAACTCATTAACATATATTGAATAGTGATCAATCCAGAATTGGCTCTATGAGAATAAAGAGGAAATTATATTTAAGTAAAGTATACTATTAATGTATATTTAAGACCGAGCAACGGCGAGTTGTTTGCTAATATATATATATATATATATATATATATATATATATATATATATATAAATATATATATATATATATATATACATATATATATATATATGTGTGTGTGTGTGTGCGTGTGTGTGGGTGGGTCTGAGTGTGCGTGCGTGCGTGTATCCGCTCGCGCGTGTGTGTATATTTGCGGAGCGTATTGTTGCTTGCGTGGGTATGAACAAAGGGATTGTGAATGATAAATAGGGATTCCATATGTTTCAAGCTGTGATAATTATAAATACACAGCGTCCTTGTCTTACAATCGCCAAGTAATTTTAGAATTCAATACGATTTCCCAATTAGCATTTCTCTTACGGATATCTTTATAGAACAAGATGAGATCATATCAAATACATGAAGAAATGCTTTATTCTTGCTGGCTATTATCTGGAATTAAATTTGAAAAATATAATTAGCGCATACACTTTTATAGTTGTGAAGATATGAATATTAAAATAAATATACGTATTATTATGTATGTTTTTATTCTTACGACTCTATGATAAAATATTACCGGTATTAATTATTCAAGCTGTGTGTTTTTGTGTAATTTAGGATAATTATAATTGTGATCTATCAATAAATCATGTATTTAAGAAAAGTTTTTTTTTTATATGATTAGATGTGCGAGATGATTTAATAATGATCCATAGAAGATTAGTATTCTTTTCGTGCAGAAGCTTGTGAACGTTGGTTCAAATTACCAACAAATCACGGGATATCGCAAACTTTACTTTAACTAAAAATTCAATTACGATTAAAAAAATGGAAATAAGGCACTGGCAGTTGGCGTAATTTGATTGACAACTGTCAAGATCTTCAGTTCCAAACTGCAAAAAAAAAAAAAAAAATTCAATAATCCACTCATCTGCAAATTTCTAACATGTCTATCCTCCCAGGCTTCATTTCTCACATTAAGAAGGCTGAATCTATTAAGAATTGCCCAAGGAGCACTTACTAGCGATTACAGACGTTGCTGCCAAGATCAATAAATCGTTGTGCTTAAGGACCCATTTTTAAAATTCCATTTTGCTACACATGTGTCATCCCGTTTGGCGGAATTAAGTATGTGACTTCAATTAATTATTGTGTAAATAGAATTCAATATAAAACACTTGTCCTACACAAATATGATAGCGGATTCAAAATAAATACATAAATTGGCATTTTGTTGAATTTCAAATAAATTTCATTTAAATCATACGAAATATAAATACTGTTTTCTTATTACATTATGCCATGAAATAAGTAGCCTTGCAATTTACAGAGATGGACAGCCACTTATAAAATCTCCGACTTATACTAAGCTAATAGACAATATATTTATTCATTTTGCAAAAAAGTTAACGATCTAAATTTACCGTACATATACTGTCAATGCATGACCTCTCCCGCTCAAACTAGGAGAAAATTGTCGTCATATATATATATATATATATATATATATATATATATATATATATATATATATATATACATACATTAATTTTTATACCTAGTTTTAAAAATATTATTATAATTTTGTGTTTAAATATGATACGTCACTAAATATTCTAATCTGTTCAAGTTTATTTTCCTCATTTATTTCTCCAAATTATTTCTTTTTTCGCTGTCCATCTTTGTTCTCCCTTTTTCTCTCTTTATATAACTGCTTCTGCACTGCTATATTTGCAAATAATTATGTCCGTTTAGGAAGGTTGCTAGTGTCTATCACCTTCGAAGGGAGGCTCCTCTCCCGATTCTATGAGCACCGGATGTAGAATCACAACCCTATATTGCATGTATGAAAAGAATATTTAAACAGATTACAACAAATTTACTAACATTTACTGAACTTTGACACTCCTTGCACTATACGTTAATCACCATCTGAAATAAAAATTATTTCTCCTGTCTGTGCCAGTTCTAGAGCAGTCTTCACAATCAATACGTCAGTTCACCATATAGTCAGGGAGCAGTTGTCATCTACTTCAAGAATTTTGCCAAAATTGAAATTTCACTTGGATATGATCAAGAACATCACAACGAATAACTTTCAACTTGTCTTCCAACTATTAGCATCATATTTCTCACGAGAGGGCGCTTTTCCAAAATGGCTACGAAAAATCATGAGAATATAGTAGAAACTTTATTTTTTGCCAAAATATCAGGACACTGGGTTGTCTTTCAATGATTTTCTTAACATATAGTGAATGCCCCCATATTTTAAAACCAAAATCACTGGATACAGGGTAGACAAAGGGCGCTTTTGCCTAAGATGGCCTCCAAAATAATGCACAGCCCATAGGAATTAAGGGGAGCGTTTGGTTCAAAACTGAAATTGCCTTGTGGGCATTCATACTCCTATCAGTACTATATGGTAGGCTGGGTTACCAATGTTGCACAAAAAAAAAATTGATACCCCCCAATTTGGGGACGTGAGGGGGCAAAAAAACAATTTTCAGCCCGATTTGGCATAATGTTCTTAATCTTATAACTAGAGAAACACTGTGCCAATTGAGATGAAAAAATATATGGGTACACTATAGAGATTGCTTTAGATAGTAATTTGCGGCAGAGAGATAATTTACATTTTCAAGTATTCTTAATGAAAAAAAAATTATATATTAGGTATAGTTATAGTGTACATTTCTATATCATTCCATGTCATCTTCACTAATGTCATCTATTTCTTCATTGTAGTCCTCTGAATTTTCACAGCCATCACCACATCCACAAGCATCAGAGCACATTAGTGAATTCTTATGGCATCCACATCTGTTTGTCATACAGGAACTGCGGCAGGAACATTGACGCATCTCTAACAATGCTTCTGGTGCTGGCACATTAATATTTAGTACAGGTACCAAATAACCATCCTGCCTCTCCCATGAAAAATTAGTTGCTGGTGGGATGCTAGGGCATGGTTTGGTGGATAGATTCCACACCAAAGCCATGTAGAATGCCCTTTGTGTGTGCGGTATGAGAGTTCCTAATGTAGGAGGCAACTGTCTTCCTTCCTTGGCATTTTGTGCAAAGAGTGTCCATCTCAGTTCTTTTATACTCTCTGATGTCACTTTTTCAGAAAAGGCATATGTAGCGTTCCATCTGGTTAACAACCCACTCTGGAACATCAGTACTCTTTCCAAATGCTGCAAAGGCATCAAGCAGAGGGGTATCACATGCCATAAATGCCTTGAAGTGACTTGTGACTCCTTTCCCAGCAAATGCACCAGTGTTGTCAGTCCCTATGAAGGCATACCATCCCACTAATGCTTTTGCTTTCTTAATGCCGAGCTTATTATAGCTTTCAAATATTGAAATCCTCTCTGTATTATTCCTAACAAAGCACGTCATTGGCGGGATTAATGGATAGTTTCCAGTAAGTAACACAAAGACACCTGTATCTACTGAAAATATATCCACTTTAGCATTTTAATCTTTGTGATTGACGTCCACGGCATTAAGCAGTACAAACTGGTCACCTTCCTCTAAGCAGTGATTTCCTTCTGACACTTGTGGCATGGACACAACATTGGCAAGGTGGCAATTAGCTTCTATGATTGTGTCGTACATAACAAGAACCTTCTTTGACTTTCCTTGGTAGTGTGCTAGTACTTTCTGTGATAGATATTTGGTGAGCTCAGCCTTTGTCTGGATATGTGATAGAAACATCCTTATATTCTTTATGTCTGTACTGTCATTAACATGATAATGGATAGCTGCTGTTTTCTTGGTTATCTTGTGTCTTGTGGTTTGTTTGAGAGATCCTGGTCGATATTGGTCAAAGACAACACGTATTTCATCATATTGTGCCCCCATATCTTCAACCATTTCAACAAATTTGTTTGCAAAATTTAAAGCAGTAAATTTCTCACATGTTTTTGTTACCATGTTGACAACACACATTGCATCAATTATTAAAATTGCAGTTTGGGTGCTATTGCTTGATCTGCTGGGGGCTGGCTTACATCTTCTGGAATAGGGAGATCCATAACCAACTTTACTAACTGGGATTTTCCAGAAAGCATAATCATTGAACCACCTGGCTGGAAATTTGATGGTGGGGCACTGTCAAATTCATATTCTCCTATAGCATTTTTCTTTTGCCTATAACCAATAATCTGGAAAGCAATTTCCTTTCTTGTTTGACAGCAACTACTTGGCCCTTCACCTTTGTTTTGACAACTGGACCAACATTCTTGAAATAGGGAATGTTATTTTTCTTCTGGGGATCCCAAAAGCCAACTGTCTTCTCAACCATCCTACTCGTCACAAACTTCCCCAGTGCCTCTCTTCCTAATTTATCTCTTTGTTCAATATTCTGACTGACTTCAATTGGCGGTACAGCATATGTCATCAAGTTAAACATGTCACTTTCTTCAAATGGATTCCTTGTTTGTTGATGGCATCCACAAGTTTTGCAGCATTTTGTATCAATCTAGTACCTTTTCCACCTGTTAATTCGTGGTGAAGTGATGTTGCCTGTCTACTTTCTATTCCAGCATAGTCTTTGAACTCATTAATGACTCTGCTTAATGTAGGAGCAATGATAAAGTATTTGTCTAATGCTGACTCATTTCCTGTAATGCCGATGAAACCCTCTTTGCATTTCATTTTCTTATGTTCTTGTTCAATCGCATGATCTGGATCAATTGCTGTAAATGATGCATTATGTTTAGCAATGGTAAAGTTTCCTTCATTAAGAAATTTCCATAGATCAGGATCATTTGTCTGCATCTCCAACATGTCAGCAACATATAGCGTACCCCATCTTCCATAGTTAAACTGATCATGTGCATGGAAGTAGGACAACAACTCTTCCATTTTTGCCAAATGAAGCTTCCAATCACCTTTCCTTGTAGCAGCAATGAACATCAGCAAAACCATTACTTGGTGCATGCAGTTTGTCAGGAATTTTTGAATACCTTTCCCATTTTCTTGCCATTCCTCCATCCGTTTGAAAGTATCATTTGTCATCAGCTGATGGTGCATAAGGTTAATTTGTTTCTGAAATTCTTCTGTATCCTTGCTTCGTTCATTGATGTATGACTTAAATGATTGGGCAATTTTCTTGATACCTGGTGTGATTTCTGCTCTGTCATTTTCTGAGAACACAGTCTGAAAGAACAAATGATGCAATGCTATGAGTGTCACTGTATGTGCTTCTATTCCTCTGTACACATGTCGTCCATCTAATATTTGCCTCACTGTCGCTGGTCCATAAAGGTCTGACTCTTGCCAAACTATATCAATGCCATTGCCTTCAACATACTTCCCTAAACATTTGAGAGCAGCCATAGTAGTGTGCACACTCCCAAGTCTAATGCACCACTGCGATTTGTAATTTTTCAATCTTACTGCACGATTATACAAGTCGCCATCTAGTGTAATCACAGGCCTGCAATCATCTCCCATAGTCATGCAATTAATCTTCTGTGCCTGCATTAGAATAGTCAAGAGTACAGGCCACTCTGTTGGACTTCTCCTGTAAAGAGGGGCACATATTCCAACATTTCAAATTGGTGTTTTCTTAGTGATAAGTGAATTATAGGTTGACCACGTAGGGCATTGGAGATTCTTTTTCTGAGTACAGACTTTATTTTTTGATCCAGTCGTCATAATTTCTGTTGAATTTTTATCTGACACAGCAATAGTCACTGAACCATCTTTGGTTTGTTCATATATACCTCCCATCTCATCTTTTCTTAATATGCTTCCTCTAAACTTTTTTCCCAGCAACTTTATGAACAATTGTTTATTTTTTTTATTAGAATGGACAATATATTTTCTTTATTTAGACACCATTAAAGAGGTGACGGACACATTAACAGCAAGAGTGCGTCCTATTAGGCGTCGGTGAATCGCGTCTTTAATGGATGCACCACTTTCATAACCATCAAAGTCAACGCATGCTTTTCCATATCTAGTTGTAACATATCTGCGATATTGGGAACAAATATCATCAAATGTGTGACCTTTTTGCCAAAAGAAGCGTTGCAGTATTGCTCCACCATCTTAGAAATGCTGTGGATCTGAAGACTGTAAACAGGATTGTACAAGGGCAGCCAGTTCCGATATTGCGTAAGCCAAAATATGTTTTTTGCACCTAGCATTAGTCTGATATAGTAAAAACGTCCAGGTGGGTAATTACAAAGTTCATACTGGAATGTTCTTGCTGCTGCGGTAATGAGGGTTCATTGGTAGATAGGGGACACAGTATACGGGTTCTGCATTAATCTGAAATGCTTCATTTTACTGAGCGAAACTTTTAACTCACGTATAATTCCTTTATTTTAAGTTATACTTGTGAACATTTTCTCAAAACATTGAAACTAGGCTTCGCTCTCGTATCGTGTTTGCTCTGTCTACAGTCACCTTTTGTTATCAGCAGTTACTCTACTTGAAGTTCTGTGACTGAACTGGTCTTCTGTGAAAAGGTCAAATTTCTGTAGAAATATAAGGACCTTTTATGTGCCCCTCACATCTCGCTCCTTTCTTGCTGAATTATCGTCATAGTGCTGGTCACCACTGCCAAAACGAATACCTGATAATTCTTGTATTGTAAGCTACATTACAGCGCACGCTGGCAGTGATGGCGTCTAAACCAATCATTTAATTTCGTCCATTCTTCTGTTAGTAGGAAGATCTTCAGACGTCTCCATGATTCTTATTATCACCTGCTTACTAACCACATACGTCGGTAAGCTAGCCTTGTATCGACCATTCTGTTTAATCGCATGAAATCCTCCAGAAAATTGCTGGTACACTTTAAGATAGATTTTTAACAACCCCTCCATTTAATGTAAGTACAAGTAGGCTGACTTTTCATATAGGATGTGTCATTCAACAGCAAATGTTAGTAGCATTTATCTCACAACGTTATCATGCAATTTCCAGTTCCTGGTACTTTCAGAGCTGATAAACTAATACAGGATCTTCACCATATTCGAAAATTTTATCCAACATTCGATTCAACATTTTATCATGTTCGATAGTCAACAATCGCATCCTTTACATGATTGATTCTCTGGGCAGTCTTAAAGTGGTTGATCGAATGGTACAATTACATAACGTTTAGTACACTAAAATTTGGTTATCAAGGTCTATATCGATCATTGGCCAAAATATATGATTGCTTTCTGAGGATATGTTCCTCTGTGTATTGATAATATTTACCTTACGGATCTGGACGGATGTATATTTAGTGACACCTTCAAAATGGTGTCACTATATGTAGTGGAATCAACAAAATTATTGGCTTTGAACTCTTTAAATGTCACTGATGCTTTGTTGGTGTGCTGTGAATATAGGTAGATTTTGATTCTGCCACTCCTCATTATATCGTATGAAATAATGTGAATATTTGCAACTGGTTTTGCGTCAACTTTTCCCGGGCGGAAAGGATGCTTAGATGCCCATATTTAGATTGTGTTAAATCTATCAATACTTCTAAGATTGTGGTTAATATTTTAACCTACGACCTGTAGAAATTCAGTTTCAATAATGTAAGACACTTTCAGCGCCATGAAAAAGCGCGGCACTTCTTTTGAATTTCTGAGCTTCTGATTAATATGAAGAAAAGCCATGCTTAATCAAAGTGTCAATTAATTTGATAATGAGCTTGACTTATTGATACACCTTTTAAATTATTATCATTGCCTGCAAATATCTTCCTGAGAAAGATCTACAATGTTTTAAGGACATGTTAAAGAATTGTATCCTGTTCTAAGATTATTCTCAAACAGTTAATATACTGAAATTGCTTGGATAGTTTTAATGCCATTGATGATGGAGTTGGCAGCTGATTCTCCTATTCTAATGTCCTCTAATTATGAATTGTCTGTTGAACGGCTCTGTGTACAGAATTCATGAAAAATACATTTTGCTGTGGGGAAATGGGAAAACGGCACTAAACCTATGTTTTTTAACCGGCTTTCTCCGAAGGAGGAACTTCTCAAGAGAGTACAGAAATCCAAAAGCGGCCCCTAATCGCATGTATATCCCTGTTAGAGGAATAATTACGTTAGGTTTTTGCAACTCTTGCAGGGAGATATAGATATCCACCTCCATGCAGCGGCTAGACTTAACAAATTGGTCACCCGTATGGTGCTGAATAGGCTCAACGTTGCTTAATTTCGGTGTCTTGACGAGAACCGGGCTGCCAACGTTATTTTGCTCTGTATTTGCTATACTAAAAAATGTAACAACATAAGATCCTCATTAATTTCATTATAATAATTTTGGTTTTGAAATGTTCTAGAAATCGAGATTTCATGTATGAAAGACAGCATCATCCAAAGTTATCTATCTATATATATATATATATATATATATATATATATATATATATATATATATATATATATATATATATATATATATATATAGAGGGAATTGCATCAGCAGTGCGATATCTTCTGGAGTGATAGAAGGTCCCACCATTTTTCCGGTGGCCCTGGCTACAAATTTAATGTACGTGTTCCATTTAAAGTCAGGAGTAAAGATCAAGCCCATAAGCTTGTCAAACCATGAGGTCTCCCCCAAGACGAGAGGCATTCATTTCAATTGATGCCAGATGGGGATCAGACCGTTGATGAAGTAAAGATACAACTTGGTTTTAGATGCATTAAAAGTTAACAGCTACCTCTTTCACCATTGTTCCATTTGCTACAAGATCAGGGGATTATTCTTTAGAGTAACGAAGATAAATTATTAAAACATAGATATACATACAGTATACATAGATATACATACAGTAATCTATTTATTATATTTATTGACATATGTTTTCGTTTATTTCTATTACAAATGCCACAATATATTTCCACGCTGAGTATCTGATGAATTTATAATGAAGTTAATTGAATATGTTTCCTATACATGTGTCCTTGGTTGTTTGTTTACATTTGTGTGTATACACGTAGGGTATTTCTTATAAAGGTCGTTTATGATATTCGAGTCAGTAGAAAAGTAATTACATTCAATTCTAATCATTTTTTTATTTATATTTATTTTTGCTCTCATATTCTTACATAAGAAATACATGAAATTAATCAACGCATGCCTTCTTCTACGATAATGTCACCGTGTTTTATAAGGAATTAGAAATCTTGCAAAAAAGATTAAAGGAACATATTTATATGAAGCTGCTTCTTTATCTCTCATTGATATCTTGGAACCGAACAAACTGACACACACACGCGCACACACACATACATACACACACATACACGTACATATACAAAAAATGTGATTACAGCATGCATTTATTCATATGCTGGCCTGCCTGGCACGTGCATTGACGGCTATGGCATTCTATTACTCTTTTTCCCTCGAGGCATTAATAAATTCATTGTTTCTCATCATTTTTTACGTTGTCCAGCTCTTAAGACTGTCAAGGTATGTCTCGCGCTGTCGTCCACTGTGCCTTCTACCCACGATTTTCCCATCAAATGAATCTGATCCATTTCGCTTATTTCTGTAAACATGACCATTTGTCATTTTCCTACTGCATCCTAGTAATAACAATATATATATATATATATATATATATATATATATATATATATGTGTGTGTGTGTGTGTGTGTGTGTGTGTGGTGTGTGTATATATACATTAGTATTCCTGTCTGCCCGTTTGTTTGTTTTTTTTTTCAGAATTTGATTAATATATCAAAACGATCCAATACTATATTATTTCATTTATTTTATATATAATATGATTCTTGCAAAGTATACGATTAAGAAATCGCCTCAATTTAATATAACAGTAAGAAAAAATCGATTTTACTTAATAGCTGTATGTTAGTAAATATTTCTTGCGAGAGAATTGTTTTACGTGTTCTATTTAAGATTGTTATGTAAGCAGCTTTAAATAACAATTATATTGATAATATACTTAATTTATTTGGAATTATTATTTTCGGCATTGATTTTTTTAGAAACAGAATTATTTCCCCTGTAAACTTCTTAACATAAAAAACACAAATTCTTCACCAAATAATTTAATGTTTCTAGCGTGAAAAAAATAATTCCGTGTTTAACGAAAATGGTTTACTATTTTAAAATATTAAAACAAAAAAAACAAAAATAAACAAAAAATTACACTTACAAATAAACGGAAAATATTTAATTTGTATCTTTTTAGTGTGTTACAACAATTCCATTTTTATTCTTAAACTTGACTTAAATGTGACGTACGCGTTATTGTTTATAAATACTATTTTTTCTCCGCCTATGAAGTGATCGATTATACTGGTACAGCGGATAAAACCTTTTTCAACATTACCTTTTTTATTTCGCGTTTCAGTTTCGAGCCTGCCTACGCAGTAATTTTTTGTAGGTCGCCCGGGGACTCGCTGCTATAGTTATTGAAACAGAAGTTGTTTCAATTCATTTATTTATTATGTGAGGTGCGGGAGTGCACCGCCTTGGCAACAAAAGTGGTCACTATATGGAGAATAGCTTCTCTTCTTTGTATCCCTTCTGCGAAAATATCTGGTGGAGAGAGTATCACGTGCTACTTTTTTTTTTAGCGATTACATTTACATGTTTTTTATCCGTTTTTTATGTTGGAATTTGTTGTGGGGGTATCGACGTTGCCCTCGATGAAAATTATTAATATCCTTTGTATAGAGTGTGTGTTCCAAACGAAACTTCATGTCCAGCCGAGCAAGTGTGGGTATCCATGCTAGTACAATATCATCGTAAATGACAAATATCTTCCAAGTCACCAAATGGACTGTGTATTTACTTGTTTTATGTATATGATATCCAACTTCAAATTAACTATTACTTCATCTTACGATTACTTGATAGACACAGAATTAAACACAGCGAGAATTTATTGATTTCTTTCATTTTAAAGAAGAATGAATTTAGATATAATATAATAGTTTGTGTAGATAAAAACAACTTAATATTTATTACGTTTAAAATATTTCCATATACGTTTTCTATCTGTACACCTGTTTCTTCTCTGTATTCTTTACTCCGCAAAGCACTTCCGCGCATTCAAACAACGAGCTTCATTAAGTGGGTGATTTAATTGTAACCGCCTAAATGTGCCTGCACTTTCATTTTGTGAAACACCTTTATGTGAGATAGCAACAATACATGTTGAAATGAGAGTATTCAGCCGTATAGACAAACAAGTTTTATTTTCATGAAGATGAAGTTATTGGAATTTGCCAACGAAATAGATCAGTATTCAAACGGTGTTTTTTTTGCGAATAGTAAACTAAGTGATCAAAGTGTAGTATCTGTCACATACTTGAAATGAACACTGTACGACTAGGCTCAACTTATAGAATGTAATAAAAAGTTCATCGCCGAAAATGTTGTTTAGGTGATGAATATATAAAGCAATTGCAATCTAATAGCAAATAGGTAGTATAACTAGAGCATACAATTATTACGCAGGGATCAAAGTTGTTACGGAGTTTTTATGTTTGATCCCAAATGGAGTATTTTCAAATAAAATGTTATTATTAAACATTTATTTTATATATTTTAAAGGGGCGTTTTCGCTCTATCTAATCGTTTAAATTACAATCGTTTAAAAAATTATGTTTTCTTTTCAGAACGTTGAATACAAGATGGTAAACACCAATTTTGCGTAATTTTCTTATTCCAATTGAACAGAGTGCCACAACTCGCAAAATCCATGAAGCATTTTGCCCAGACAACACTACTGAATGCACAGTAACATCGTAGTTTAATAAATTTCGTGGCAGAGATAAGAATCTTGAAGATGAAGAGTGTTGTTGTCGGCCATTGGATGTTAACAAATATTAACTTAGCCTTAGCAGTAGCAATCCACTCACAACTTGCTGGGAACTTGCTTCTTCATTTTGTATACGATTATTTCCAACAAATTCAGAGAGATTGGAACAACACAAAATCTTGATAAGAACATGACTCAAAGTATTGAACGACAACTAAAAGAAACGCCGTTATTTAGTGTCCCATTCCCTTCTTTCCACTACAAAACGACCCATTTGTCAACAGACTTGTTACTTACGATCAAAAGTGTGCTCTTTACGAAAAGCAGGGACGCTCAGGTCAGTGGTTAGATGGCGACGAAGTTCTACGACACTTCCTGAAATCAGAGTTGCGCTAAATGAAGGTCACGCTGAATATCTTATGGCCATCTACCGGTGTCATCGATTATAGTTTCTTGAATTTCAACGAAACTATTTCGGCCGAGAATTAAAATCAACAACTCGATAAATGATTCAGAAACTTAGACAATAACACGCAGTATTAGTCAATGATAAATGACCCAATTCCTCTTTACGGCAATGCTCGCCCGTACTTTATAAACCGACTCTGTGATAATTGAACGAATTGGGCTACAGAACTCTCCCTTATTCACCATACTATCCAGCCCTCTCAAAGCAACGATTATTAGTTTTCTAATATATAGACACTTTTCTGCGTGGAAAATGCTTAAAAAACCTAAGCGATATTAAAAACTTGTTCAGCGAATTCATTGCCACAAGAATGCAAGATTTTTCATTTTGCTGGCAGGAATACCCTTTTTTGCATCAGCATCTGAGGCTGCTTATTTCGATGAATAGACTATTGTTTGAACCAGGATATGTTCATCAGAATTCAGAAGTAAAAATCCGCAAGAACATTCTTGTCCACCTTATATTACCACGTAACAAACCTTCCATCTTGATCAAAAGTATCTAGTTTAACACTATCATTCTCTTTCTCTTAATGCGTCTACACTCTTCATTTAAATTCCATGGCAAGCGAAAGTTTATTCATAGATTGTTTTTGGTGTGCAATTAATGGATACGTAAGTGCTTGTATTTTTATTTTATTTAAGTATCTTTTAAGCACTCACTAAAATGAATGCAATGCTAGCATTAACATTTCCATCGAAAAGGTAGACATAGATTTAAAGATAGAAACATACAAATGTTGGTTTTATATATATAAAACAAAAACACGATAAGGTTTAACGTTTTATTTTAACAAAAGCAAATCGCATTGGGACTAGATTCTCTATGGACTTTCATTTCACGTTTTCCAATAAAAATCCTATTTCCTTCGGCTTAAGCAATTTATTTATTTTTTTATGTTGCTGTTTTCCAACGCTCTCTGTAGTCATATGAAAAGTTAACCTAAATATCTGTTAAATTTTATTCGATATTAATTTTATATTTAGTAACTGTTTTGGATTAAATATAGGAAAAATTACTTTCTCCATGTCACATCGGTCGACGGTTACGAGTGCCATATTCAGAATTTGATCCATAGGCCGTTGCTATAATTTATAGCACACCAAATATAATCAAATTATATATAATCTGTATTTCTTCAAAGCCCCCCCAACGGTTGCTACTACCTTGTAAGACTAAGCATCAATTTATTAGAATTAAGTTAAATAAGAATTAAAATAAGTTTTTATTTGAGCCATAAAACTGAAAATAGGTTAATAAAACAAGGTTTTCACGACTTTGTTTGAAGAAAGCTTAAAACGTTTAGTCGGGAATTAAACATTGCATTAATTTCTTTCATTTTTATTATTGAAAGTTCGTCTATAGTTTTCTCAGGGAGTAAATCGCGATTCTGGTCACACCAATCGATTCGACGAAAAAGTTGTGTTCATTCTTGACGAAAAATCGCTTGTTCACAAAACATTCGGGTCTCTCCACACATTCATTAAGATTATCATTCTTATTTCTATGTAAGAGTTAGAGAAAGGAAGGATTGGTACCTCATCACGATTAATTAAGTTAGATTAATATTGTTTCAAAAATCTATAATAAAAAACACAATCATGTAACTGTTTAGCGGTTTGTAAGACATTGTTTCTGTATAAATAGACAATATTGTTTTAATGAAGGAAACGAGCCAGTGTGAACACGTATATCTGTGTAGAATCAATAGTAGTAAAAAGGAATTTAAAAAAAACCCTCCGAAATATTAAGTGTATAGTTTAACTGGTAAATTACTATGCTGCATATGCAATTGATTACGTCAAATCATTTTCTCCTATCTGTGAAATAAATATGACCGTCAAATAAATCATAAATGTACCTGTTATACTATTGTGTTTTTCTATTGCATAGCGAGACGAGTGTTTAGTTTGCGTTGAAAAATAGAATCTGAAGTAATATAATAAGATTGTATGCATTTGGATAATATAATCAACTCAAATAATTCGAAAAAAAAGTCAATCACACAAACACACACACACACACACATATATATATATATATATATATATATGCTTCTTTCAGTCTTGAGAGACTATGAACAACAACTGTAGATATTTTGTTGCAAGAGTTGCGCAATCTCCAACCACATCTGCTCTCTTAAAATGTGGCAAACAAATTAAACAATTGGAATAAATGACAATTTTCTGTTAAACAAATTTAAGAATTGTTTTATGGGGAAGTACCCTAACATGCACTATTTTCTTTTATTATATGCGTGATGGGGTATTTTGTAGCTTTTTTTCAGATTGATGTTGAAAAAAGAAACACGCGTCACCGACAGAACATTAATCGAAAACCTTGGAAAAAAACAAGTTTTAAATATATATTTCCAAAAAACTTTTTCAGAATATTAAGTCATTATATAGTTTAAAAGTTTATTGTATTGTGCTTCTCGTGCAACGTCATGTGGCGATGTTTCCAACAAAATAAACAAAACATAATATCAGAAACGAGACTTATCTATAACATCATTGCATCACAGGAATTCGGTTTGCACATCTGGTTTCTATTAGAATGCGCCATGTCTTAGTTGATCAGCGGCGTCCGTGTTATCGTACACCGACTGTTAATCAATATAATCTCTTGCAGTAGCAGCCTCATTTGTTTTGTCAAGGAAGGAAAGCAACAATAATCTTTCAGAAAACACTCGATATCAAATTCGGATTCTTATTTTTAAATGTGTTTATCCAAGCTATTCAGCAGCTTCTCGTTAATCTTGTCTTCGAGAGCGATGAAAAGCAGAAGAAATGTGCACGGAACATTTTGCTAAATCAGCAGAGTAAAGCTCGACTGACGAATGATTTATGGCGCCAGGTATAATCACGTTATCCCCCAGTTATCGACTCTACCAAAAGTACGTTGGTTTGTGGAACGTATTATTAGTAACATGTTCGATATTTGGCTATGTGCATTCTAGGATGATTAGGGTTCGTTTTCGTTTGTTCGTTTGTACAGATTTACATAACTCTGAAGAATTCGACACAAAAAGCACAAGAGAAATCTTAGTCTTGTACCTCTGGAAAACTATTTTAGTTGTAATTCCATATTATATGTATGGTTTGCTTATTTTATTTCACGTATTTTTATAAATTCTATGCAACCAGTTTATTTTTAACATAGTGCATATACAATGTAATGAGAAGAAAATATATTTCCGGTTTAAAAGAAAACGAATTGTCTGAAAAATATATATTGCAATGGGCATTTTCTTTCTAAATATAAAAATGTAAAGCCGCTTCTAACTGTTGACTAATGGTTTACACCTGGTTCATTATTTTCTCTTCATATAAAGTTACTGAGTCATATGTACGTAAGTCAGTTGTTTAAATTCAATATCAGTCGAGCATACACCCTGGACAATCAATCTATGAATGGTTGAAACGCTTTCGGTCTAGCTGACATTACTACCTTCGGCATATGCAATTTTTACGGCAAGTAGTAGCAGATTAACCTTCAGACATTTTAGACCCTATCATTACTCCTATGATTTCAGAACCATGTCTCCTAATATACTACCTATATATCTTAGCAGTAAGTGAAATTAACTTGCACTTATCTTTCCCAACTAACTAATTTAACATGTCTTGTTATCTTTCACTTGGTTGTAATACTCCGGCACACACATGCACTCATTTGGAGTCTATGGTCGTTACAGTCTGCCCATAAATAGAATCAGACTACCAGCCACGTTGGTCCTTTAGACTCACTTTACAAAATAGCATTAACTACTAATATTTTATTTGCCCCTCTTCTCTCTCTCCATCTCTCTTTCTCTTCCTCTCTCTTTCTCGATTGAAATTTACTCAACCACGCCTCTGACACCATATATGTAGCACTTTCCTAGATATTAGGGCCCAAGTAAAAGTATTTGGCCATTTAATGTCCACCACAGTAATTCGCGTGAGATCTCTAACTCAACTGACACAGTTGGTAGCATCACACATAACGTTCGTATATCCCAATTCTTTGACACTGAAAGAAATGTAACGGACAAGTCTCCTCGATCCTCAGGACCAACCAGTCTCAATCCTGGATTATGTTTTACCAGTTCCTGTGGATTGTGTAACAGATGTTAAATGCACCCCTCGGAAATGCTGATCCTGTTGTAATAATGATAAACATAACCTTAAATGGTTGACCTCAAGTTGCAGAGCCATTACTCAAAACCACAAGTAACAAAAATATTAAGTTTGCGGGTGGAAACAACACTAGATAATCTGCAAACCACCCCTTCTCAAGTACATGATATCATAAGAAAACCTAAACACCTCAAACACATGTGGAACTGATCTTATTCCGTAGAATTTGATTAAAGATCTTCGCGAAGACTTTGGCTTTGTCTGATGCTGATGAGATTACCTTGCTGATATTTGGATAGAGGACACGCTTCGGTTTAAGATCCTGCTTGTTATTCGCCGAAATTCAAGAGAGCCAAGCCGCTGCTAAGCTATTTTGGACTTGAGGAACTAAGCGTACAAGTATTCGTTCTTTATCATTCTTTTACTGTTGTTTCTGGCAGTTCTAAAAGCGGCTTAGTCTCAGTTTATATCCTATAAAGTAGCGGTAATAGTGATCTGGTGTACACTGGCAGCGCCCCATTTTGGAGGGACTCACGGTTGGTTGTTGGACTTTGCTGAAATTGCTTATAACAATGATCAACCATTCAGTAGGATAAGAGACTATACATATCACGTTCATATAAAACATGGTACAAAGAGGAATACATTATATAAATGTAACGAATCTAACCCAATCAGTCATAGAGTATTGATATACTGTACGATGGCGAGATACATCTGGTCAATTCTTGTGGCACTATTTCCTTGTGCCACTGTTTCTAACACACTCTGCAGCATGGACGGGTGGTAAATTGTCCATGAGCGTAGAGATACAAAGAAACCCCTTCCCATAATCCCCTTGCTATCTTTCTGTCTCTTTCCTGCACGACCACCATGATGTGAGGACGCATAGACTGTCTCTCCGTAAATGAGGGGGGCCACCCCCTCCCTCAACACTAGTTAGGGTAGGTTAGTTAGCTTTGAAAAGCCTATTGTAAAAATTAATTGTAAATTGTTTTTTTTGTAATATATATTGTATCTCTAATGTAAAATAAAATAGTTAGTTATACCTTTGTATATTACAATTGTGTCGCGTGTCATTTTTCTTGTCTGCCATGAATGCCTTCATAAATGTCTGAAGTCGAAAGGCGGCCCTGAGGACAAAGAGATGAAGATTCCCACCAGAATGCCACCAGGGTGAAGAGATCATCTTGAGAAAAGAAAGGAGCCACACCCAAATCCAACATCTCAGGTATGATTTTCTTCTTGTTACTCAGACCCTAATGACTGGCCCATCTTCATGTCTTCATGAGACCGCTTTAAGACATTTACTATAACACGTCTGTCGGTCACACCCCAGTGACCGGCTGATCGTGGTATAAATGTTGCCTTAAGACTCAGGATTGACCCTGGTTAATTACCAGACGGATCTCGTCGCATCTGTGTCGCAGTATAAATGATGCACTATGACCAAGACATATTGTTTCCCAGCATGGAAATAATTTCGACTCTTAAACCCACGGCACAACCAAAAATAATGACCACTAGACGAATCGAATAAAAAAAAAAAAAATGGTCCACGGTCTTTAAAAACGGAAAAAACTATTATTTCTGGCAAAATTTTAAAAAAATGGCAGACCAGTACACACGCGCACAAAAAAAAAAAAAAAAACGCACTCAAAAAGAAAATTCAGAACCTGAACAAAAAATTGTCTTGCACCTACAAAAAAAAAAAAAAAAAACAGTTTACAAAAGATCGATTTAAAAAAAAAAAGAGTATTGAAAGTAACCCTTCGAAAAAAAAGTAAGAAATGTGTCCTACACAAAAAAAAAAACAGAGACAAAAAGAAATTGTCTCTAAAATATGCAATATCTCTTTCTCTCTCACGCTTTCTCTCTTTCTGTCTCTCTCCGGATATATATCGATATGTGTGTATATCTATGCATCTTGTTATTACATGAAAGAAAAAAAAAAGAAAAAATCCTTCAAACACGAAGCTCGAAAAATAAATTTAAAAAAAAAAAAAAAGGAAAGAAAATAAAGGATACCTAACATTTTTTATCTGATCTTTATTTCAGGTTTATAAAAATATAGGACTTTTTAAAAACATTCTTTTGACTTTGCAAGTGTTAGATTCAGATTTGAAAAAATAGAACTTTTACATTACATTTTATTCCATGAACAGTTGATGTGCTTATTTTTCATGTTCATTAAAGCTGAAACATAAGGGGACATTTTTTTTGAATTGATAATGTTTCTTTTATTGATGTTTGTCTGTTTAAAAAGAAAAAAAAATGTTACTGGTAAAAAAAAATGGGGGTTAGATAATATGAAAGTTTTGTGTTAGAATGTATTTTACAAAATTGTTCAAAATAAGATTGTTTTTCTATTTAGTTATTTGTTTTAAACTCGTAGAAATGTTTAATGTCTACCTGTCACTCATTTTTTAAAAAAATGGCCGCACATTGGAAAGATAAGCGAAGATGACCTCGTCATGGTGTTTGCGAGGGTGTTGAGGAATGGATGGTAGAACAATGCTATCTGCCTCTCTCTCTCTCTCTCTTCTTCTCTCTATCTTTCTCTCTCTCTCATTCCCTTACCTTTTAGGGTCTATGAGGACGAGAGAGAAAAGTGTCGAAGATTTTTTTGTTATTACGTAATGATATCATGAGGGTGGTAGGGTGTGTAATGGCATCACTCTGTCTCTATCCCCTTCTTTCCCCCCTCAGTCTCTTTCTCTACTCTTGCGTTTTAATGATTGTATAGCTAAACCCCCATGGCTGATTTCAGGAGGGCATATAATAACGAATTAACTTGGAGTTTTTTAAGTTTTTCTACCAAGTTTAAAGAACAAAATTATTTATGCTTCGTTAAATTACATTAAATGATGTCTTCAATTGGTTTTTATTAAAAATAAAAACTGAGACGATTATTCAAACAGCACTTAAAGTACTTTTTTGAAGTCTTCGAGTGTTTGGAAAAGCCAACTGTTACATGATTACGTTAATTTTTTAAGAGTTCTCTGAAATGTTCATAGTTGTTCTTAAAGAAAAAATTACGCTATTACATTTCGAATATTCTCTGAATTTTTAATAATTTCTAAGGAAATATTGTTTGACTAACGAAAGAGATTTTCCTGAACTCTAGATGATTTTAAGGAAGAATTATTCGAGCAAATTCTTTAATTTAAGGTTTATTTGAAATTGGACCGTATGATAGGGGTCCCTGAAATATTGACTGAGGAGTATATACGTAAAATTGAATTAATTATTAAGAAAAAAAAAGATTTCCTCAGTCTAGAAAGATCTCTCTTTAATTGAAACTTTAATTTTTTCGAGCTTTTAACTATACAGAACTGGTCGTTAACTAATGTAGCTCCTAGGTGTGGCGGGAGTTTATTAATTCGAAATAATCCTTGTGAGTGAGTTTAGGAAAAGAGTTGCTTTTAAATAATAAAATAATTACTTTGAAAAAAAAGTTAATTAACATGAAAAGTTTCTGAATTCGAAATGACCTGGATAATGGTCTAAAAGAAGAAATGATTTTTAAGAATCAATTAAATAACTTTAAATGTACACTGGATTTTAAAAATAATAATTACGAAATGAAAAAGTTTTGGGATGTCTCTGAATCTCATTGTGAAGGGTAAATTGATTCAAAATGAATTTTCTATGATCTTTTCGGAAGATTAATTTTAATAATGAACCAAATGTTTGGAATAATTTTTGAATTGTATTACGAAAAATGGGTCTATTCGAAGTTTATGACCTTTTGAGAAGATTGGTTTTTATAATAATAAATGAATTACTTTGGAAAGAAGTTAACTAACATAAATTGATTTTAACGATGAACCAAAATACTTGAAATAATTTTGAAATTTTGGAATTAAATTTTAATGATTTTTTGTAAATCAAGTTTTGAAAAAATACACATACTTTTTAAATGTACCCTGAAATTTGGGAAAAAGTTAATTATGAATGTAATAACTAAAATGCGTTTGCATTGTGTAAACAAATTCTAATTGTGACCGAGGTGCTCTGAAATGATTTTTTAAAAATGTTTTCTTTTTAAGGAAAAAAAAAATTGTTAACACCCTATTTCATTGATTTAATGTATACCAGGTTTCTGAATTGTTTATTTTTGGAAATTTTTTTCCCCCTAATTGAGTATTCTAACTCATGAAGGCTGAGTGCCCTTCTTAATTAATTCTTTATATAATTAATAAATATTCCGTGGTGGATAGTTTTTATTGGTCGCTCGGCGGCAGACTCCTTGCTCTAACAGAATTAATTGGATTAGAACCTCTGAAGACCAAGGTTTTACTAAATCCATATAGGTCGGCGTGATGAGGTCACGTAACTCCGACTTGGTTAAAATACATTATACTGGTTGCTGAAGGGAGCGTAAATCCAGTTACGAAAATAATGTTATGCAGACTAAATTAAAAAACGTATAGGTCGGCGTGATAAACTCACGTAGAATCCGGCTTAGTGAAATATGTATAGGTCGGCGTGATAAACTCACGTAGAATCCGGCTTAGTGAAATACGTATAGGTCGGCGTGATAAACTCACGTAGAATCCGGCTTAGTGAAATACGTATAGGTCGGCGTGATAAACTCACGTACAATCCGGCTTAGTGAAATACGTATAGGTCGGCGTGATAAACTCACGTAGAATCCGGCTTAGTGAAATACGTATAGGTCGGCGTGATAAACTCACGTAGAATCCGGCTTAGTGAAATACGTATAGGTCGGCGTGATAAACTCACGTACAATCCGGCTTAGTCAAATACGTATAGGTCGGCGTGATGAACTCACGTAAAATCCGGCTTTGTTAAAAAATATTATACTGGTTGCTTAAGAAAGTGTAAATCCAGTAACTGAAATCATGAGGTCATTGCCTCGATGGAGGGCGAGGATGATTACCCTCTCTGGTATTTGAAGCAGTATACCAGTCTACCAGGAGCCTGGTGGAAAAAAATAACTTGCTTCACTGAGTTCCTGAGGAACGTAGAGCATGGGGACATTGATTGCTGACGGCCGGTTGACGCACCATTCACGGAAAATTAGGGACTTCTGAAATTTATGAATACTCATAAATTTCGGATAGCATAGGGAGGGATGTGGCACTATTTCCTTGTGCCACTGTTTCTAACACACTCTGCAGCATGGACGGGTGGTAAATTGTCCATGAGCGTAGAGATACAAAGAAACCCCTTCCCATAATCCCCTTGCTATCTTTCTGTCTTTTTCCTGCACGACCACCATGATGTGAGGACGCATAGACTGTCTCTCCGTAAATGAGGGGGGGCCACCCCCTCCCTCAACACTAGTTAGGGTAGGTTAGTTAGCTTTGAAAAGCCTATTGTAAAAATTAATTGTAAATTGTTTTTTTTGTAATATATATTGTATCTCTAATGTAAAATAAAATAGTTAGTTATACCTTTGTATATTACAATTGTGTCGCGTGTCATTTTTCTTGTGTCTGCCATGAATTCCTTCATAAATGTCTTAAGTCGAAAGGCGGCCCTGAGGACAAAGAAATGAAGATTCCCACCAGAATGCCACCAGGGTGAAGAGATCATCTTGAGAAAGGAAAGGAGCCACACCCAAAACCAACATCTCAGGTATGATTTTCTTCTTGTTACTCAGACCCTAATGACTGGCCCATCTTCATGTCTTCATGAGACCGCTTTAAGACATTTACTATAACACGTCTGTCGGTCACACCTCAGTGACCGGCTGATTGTGGTATATTCTTACATTATATTTTTTCTTTAACTGAGACAAACTGAGCAGAAAATCGCAGTGGAAACACCAGGAGTGTGAGCATAGCTCTATTCAAGTTTTAAGAAAAAAGTTTAATAGACTTCCATAATGGTCGTCAGTGTTGGGCACGCAGGTGCGTTCGTTAATTTGAGTTAGATCATAAGCGATGTTAAAAAAGCACAGTACCACACCTCATCATCAGTTTTGTTTGAGTTGTCTAGGCATTTAAAATTATGAACACTGAAGTCACCACAGGCGTGAGTGTTAGCAGAATAATTAGAGATGGAAAGGGAGAGGATGATAGAGGAAGCTATTATGACAGGCAGAGAGAGAGAGAGAGAGGGGGGGGTAGGGAAACAGATGGTTAACTACACTCCACCGTTTTTTTCTTGATCAGTAGATGAGAAATGTTTCGAGACTGATGCAATATTTGTTTATTTTCATATCCAGAGTACCCTTTTTCTCGGTAGCTTAATTTTTCACACATTAGAAACCGACCGAGTAATCTGTACTTTCAACTAACAATTAAATAAATCAAAAGATATTGTAAAACTTGAATTTAACGTGAAAATACTATTTCAAACAATAGCACGGTAATATAAGTGCAAAAGCGCCACTTTATTTTAAATATTTATTTTCAAGAGAGGTGTTTGAATAAATCAACAATGATTTAAATTTTAAATTTCAACGTTAGGCTCGGCTTTCACCGGCGCATTAAGCAGAGGGTTTCCGATGAAATAATAACAACGCTATGTGAAAGAAAAAGTGAACTAAAATTTTAAATGTAGAAAAATCAACACAAAAACACAAAAAACAAAAAAAAACTACCGTTCATTTGTATTTCTTATTAAATGTTTGTAGAAAATGTCATTTTGTTGTCAAGTAAATAAATTTTAAGCAATTCTTGCAATAAATAATAGCAACTTTGTTAATGTATACAACTTGCCCCCGCGTATTATAAACACTCTAACCTCCACCCCTTACCATGTTTAAAAAGGTCTTCGGCAATTGAAGCGGTGTTTAATTCGAAAGCCGTTTTAAAAAGAAGGAAGTTAAGGTGTTTATAATACGCTGAGGCAAGTCGTAAAAATTATTCAGCAATTTTCTTTTAAAGTATTTTTTATAGTTTAGGAAAAGTGAAACAAACTTTTTTGTGTATTTTTTTGTAAGTATTTATGTAAACAACAACAAAACTGGTATATATATATATATATATATATATATATATATATATATATATATATATGTATATATATATATATTTACATATATAGGCATCCACATACAGCTCATCAGTGCGGCTAAGCAGGCAACTGTCTCAGGTCAGGCTCGAAACCCGCCCGCCCAAATGACAGTCAAGGCTTCTCACCATTACTCTATACAGGTACTGCTGTATGGGTAATGAATTGCCGAATCTCTGCGAGCTCGGCAGAATGTCTTCCAATGGATAGAGGGTTTTAGCATAATCGTGGTTTATTCTTAATTTCGTTTTTTTCTTTTTTCTCTTTTCCAATTGCTATCGGAATTCTCGACTGATGCGCGAGTACGCGCGTAAAGCTGAATCTCAGCGCGCAGCATTTTGATTAGCTGCTCAACATGTTACGTCAAGCAGCAGAAACCCGAGCCGTGGACGCCATGTTCTGGAGAAATCTGAGCCTAACGCTGATTTACATCTGGTTCATTAAATGCATGAGTACAAAATATTTTTTTTAGTTGTGCTTTATTTCTTGAAGTTAACAATTTCTGTTTTATTCTTTAACGATTGTTAAAAAATGTTAGTTTTAAACGCACGTGTAGTCAGAATCGTTATTTTTCGTTATTTCAAAATAGTCGACCGAAGAAACGTCGAATAAAAGTTTTTTTTTTAATGTGGGAATACATTTTACTTTTACATTTATTAATTCACTTCAATGATACGAGAATATACAGAAACGATTTTCTCTCCTAATGATGCCCACAAGCTGCCAAACGGATTGAATTAATTTTGAAAGTTTGGATACAAAATTATATTATACATATGCAAAATTATATAATACATATGCAAAAGTATCTAATACTTATACACAATTATATAATACATATACAAATTTATATAATACATATACAAAATTATATAATACATACGCAAAGTTATATAATACATATGCAAAATTATATAATATACATCCAAAATTATATAATACATATGCAAAATTATATAATACATATGCAAAATTATATAATACATATACACAATTATATAATACATACACAGAATTAGATAGTACATATACAAAATTATATAATACATACGCAAACTTATATAATACATACGCAAAGTTATATAATACATATGCAAATTTATATAATACATATGCAAAATTATATAATACTGATGCAAAATTATATACTACATATGCAAAATTATATAATACATATGCAAAAGTATATAATACATATGTAAAATTATATAATACATATGCAAAATTATATAATACATATGTAAAATTATATAATACATTTGCAAAATGATATAATACACATACAAAATTATATAATACATATACAAAATAATATGATACATATGCAAAATGATATACTACATATGCAAAATTATATAATAGATATGCAAAATTATATAATGCATATGCAAAATTATCTAATGCATATGTAAAATTATATAATACATATGACACGCTTTATTTAGATTTGAAGTGATGATGAAATAATTAACGTATAAACCATCCCAATGAAATAATTAACGTATAAACCATCCCATAGCTTTGTTAAATCCAACAGTCCATCATTATTCATCCCCACGAAACTACGTTGAATATTACATCTAACAAAACATATAAAATTAAATATAGAAGCCAGAAGACATACTGGCGACAATAACAAAAATAAACATAAAAATAACATCGTAGATTCAGGGTACTCCAAATGACAATTTTCTGTTAAAATCCAATCAACGCTTTATCACTAAATATACAAGTGTATGAAATTCTAAAGATGACGTATAGCGCTACAATATTATTTTTTTACGAATAAATATTCATGTATTTTCATAATATTCCATTGTAGTTTTCTGCAAACGTATTTCATACGTATTAGATTTTTTTTTTTAATCAACTCTTTCATCACGGAAAACCCAACATACTTCCATATCAAACAAACCAGGCATTCTCTCCCGGCAGGTCTTAATAACACCGCACACAGATCCCCACGCGGATTTATGGCTAATTTGATTGTTCTCAATTTAGCATTATGATTAGAAAAAAAGGAAAATATATATAATTTTGAAAATAGAGTATATCGCCAAATATTAATTTTTTAACAAATACCTATTTGTGTATGTTTAAATATATAGTTGTTATTTGTCTGTAAAACATCAGTCAATGCTTCTATCACAGAAACACAACTGATTTTCATGCCTCGCATGCTAAGCATTTGTTATATTTAGGGATTATTTTAAGAGAGAGTCTTATTATAAGTGATGCTTAGCGAGTCTTATTAAGAGTTTGTTGTATTGTCTTATAGAGAGATGTGTTGTAAGAGAGATTGGCCGTGTTATGGCGATTCATATATATGAAATGTTCATACTTAGAAGTGTAGATATGAGACGTAGAGTTCACATTGTAAATATGAGATGTGTATGTCAAACATTCTAAACCACATGATATACAAGACATTCTAAACCACATGATATACAAGGCATATAATAACAATTTTCACTTTACATTTTGGTAGAATTACAACACACAGACGACGTTTATAAAAAACACATGATGGTTTTATTTCTTCTCCAGACCGGCCGTGGTTTTCTCATCAAGAATTCAAAGCTTCACATATTAAGTTTACAAAGTAACCGTCTCGCTTCTAGACGTTCGAACGTCCATGTTTGGACTGTCGTCCTCAAATTCCCTCTCCGTCTCACCCCCAGTTTCTCTCAAGTTTCTAACTATATCTAGAACTTCCCATTTTCCATGACGTCATACACATGTTAAAACATGTGTCTTCTTTCACGTGTTCTGAACATGCGTGTCCAAAACTTTTTCCTTTGTTTACAAAAGGAATATTAACCTATATTCTCAGTAACCTATATTTCCAATATGTTAAAAACATGTTTATTAAATTATCTTGTGTTGCATTCCTCAATTGAATTTTTTATAACATAATTGACAACGCGCATTCTTTTCTTAAAACTATTTATCTCTAAGCTAAACAATGGTTTGTTTTACATTCTATTTTCTTATTCTCTCTCGTAATCTATTTCTAAACCTAATTTACAAGGTTCGAATTTCGTCTATTCTATTTCATTTTCATTTTAACTAAATCTCTCTATTTTCATACTTACATGAAAAGGGGATAGCCCTTATCATGTAACACATTCTCTCCTCGCATGTAAAAATAACACTGCACAGAGAGCAACATATAGATTCTTGACTAAAGAATTACGTATAAAAATACGTTTAGAAAGCGAAAAAACAATGCACATTTTTCATGTAAAGAAGTTTATTAATTTAGTTAAGATATTTCGACACTATAAATGAAAACTTAAACTTGTAAATGAAATTTGTTTTTTTATCTTTTTCCTAGTCCGCATGGTGTAATCCACAAGCGAGAGTAAGGGTTTTGCGCGTAGACCTGCTAACGGTATATTTTTGAAAAATAGAATTAAGCCACTAAGCCACTCTAAGTGAATTTATGAAAAAATACCTGAACTTGAATTTTTGCATTTATTTTGAATAAAAAATTGTGTATCTGAATACGTTAGAAAGCTTAAACCAACGTATACTTTAATTTGAACAAATTTATTAATTTAATTCAGATATTTCGATGAGATACATCGTTATCAATTAAAGTCTATTTTTTATGTTTGTTTTTTTTTTGTTTACTCCGGTCCGCCTGGTATAATCCGCGAACGAAAGTGGAGTATTAGTCCGTTAATCTGATACCGGTATATATATATATATATATATATATATATATATATATATATATATATATATATATATATATATATATATATATATAAGAAGGTTGACGCGTAAGCCGCGCAAAGTAAATTTATGAAAAATTATATCCATTTGAAGCGGTGTACATATTTTTTAATTGAAATACAACGTATATTTTATTTTGTTAATCTAAAAATTTCGAGAATATTCATCCTTGTCTATCTATAAAAGTATCTCTCTCTCTCTCTCTATCTATCTATCTATCTATCCATCTATTATCTCTCTCTCTCTTCCTGTTTCAGACGGTGTAATCCGCGCAAGAGAGAGAGAGTAGACCTGATCACGGTTTGATTTCAAAACAGTAATTTTCAGTGTTTCGCGATCGCTGCGCAAATGTAAAATGAAAAATTATCTGCATTTGAAGCGTTATATATATATATATATATATATATATATATATATATATATATACATATATATATATTATATATATATATATATATATTTGTGTGTGTCCTTGTGTGTGTATATACATATATATATATATATATATATATATATATATATTACACATGAATTAAATTTCCATTTAAAATTATGTATAATATGCAAATAATCGAAATAAACAAATAAATTTGTTTATATAAAATATGTATTGTTTTAAGTCTTCTTACTAAATTGCATATTACACATAATTTTAAATGACAATCTGTTTTCTTTATGTTTAAACGTGAGTATTTTTAAGAATCCCATATGCATGAAATCGAATAACAGATGGCAAAGAATACAAGTATAGAAATAAGTGTTTTAGTTAAGATTTCGGCTTAGAGAGAAATATCAATGCTTTTAAACTTAATCAATGATATATAGTGTGTACAAAAATATCAATGGCGGATTAGCATGAAAAATAGATATATGCATTAATTTGAATAATGTATTAAAGCCTATTTATTGACTGAGTAACGTCGAGCGACCTACTGATACACACACACACATATATATATATATATATATATATATATATGTACATATATATATGACTACGTCATTTAATCACATAAATTAATATAACGAAAGTATAAATTTATGCGTAAACTTTAAGTGTTTACTTCACCAGTGCTCAATACGTATATATATATATATATATATATATATATATATATATATATATATATATATATATATATATATATATATATATATATATATATATACATATATATATATGCATATATATACATACATATATATTTATTATAATTACTACTATTTGTTGTGATAAACGTTTTCACAAGCAAAGCACACACACTGACATTATATATATATATATATATATATATATGTATATATATGTTTGTGTGTATATGTTTATCATATATATATATTTATATATATGTACATATATATATATATATATATATATATATAGTGTCTTTGAAGTTTTTTTAACATTTGAAACTACACAAAAAATTACTTTTTATCATTCGTTAAAAAAAAAACACTCAGTCAGTAAGTCATTTAATCACCTGCAATCACTGCATCAACTCTCTCGAATTTACTATAATACCAATTTTTTTAATTGTTCAAGGGATCATCAGTTGTTTACCATGAAACACTGTTTCGGGGATTTAAAAACAAAACAGTATATTACTTCATGGCTCCCCAGCAGTGTTGATCAAACACCACCACCCTTAATCTTAGGAAGAAGACATGTTACAAACATTTTTTTATCCAATTTCCTATTCTTAATTGCAATTACTAACCTTTTCATAGTATAAAAATGAATTTCTTACCTGTGCGATTCATCAATTTCCACATTTAAAAATGGATACATTTAATTTTTCAGTCTTGTATTTATAAGCTTTGGATTAATCCATTTAACTACTTATCACCCCCACTATAATTTGTAGTTTTTATATTTACATTCTTATTTATTTAAAATTAGATATATAAAGGTTAAAAATATTTTATTTTTACATATATACATTTTTTTTTATTTTATAAATTTATTATATGTAATTATAAATACATTTTATACATTGCTAATATAGTTTTGGATTTCCTTTATTACTATAGTCTGGTTTATCTTAAACGATTCAAAAGCATCAGGATAACGAACAAAGGCTTTATTTAACTGTTTAAATATTTTATTTTTATCCCCACCTTGTTTTATCATCCTTATTACTAAGCTAGAAACTGGTGGTATAAAATCTGTTAATTTTAGAGTAACGCGAGCTATTCTCAAAAACTCTGACATAATGGTTCCATAAAACACAAAAACAGGGCAGGCGCTATCCTTATGGGGCATACGTACTATTTTAAAGGGGAATGCGTTTCTTTTATCAAATATTTTATAAAGAAAAATCCCATCCTCAATTTTTATATCTAAATCCAGAAATGTAGCCTGTTGTCCTCTATGTTCACAATTCAATTTTAGTTCGTTTGGATATATAAGATGTTTACTTTTTTCGAATTCATCATTATCGTTTATGCATATAAGGGCATCTATAAATCTCCTACACCCATGAAAGTTATATGTTTTAGATATATCTGTTTTTAATAATGATGACATATATATATATATATATGTATATATATATATGTATATATATATATTTATATATATATATATATATATATGTATATCTTTATGTATATATATATATATATATATATATATATATATATATATATATATATATATATATATATATATATACTCGAGTCTATGTAAATACAAATTTGCCCAAAATGGTGCAGGATCCAATCCCATTGGGATACCTATCGTTTGGAGTAATATTTTATTTCCTATTTGAAAATAGCATTCTTTAATAAGATGACTAACAAGTATTTTTAAAATACCTTTAGAAACACTAGTTTTGCTATTTTTATTTTTACACCAGGTATATATATATATATATATATATATATATATATATATATATATATATATATATATATATATATATATATATATATATATGAACATTATTTGTAACGTTTACGAATCAACAGCCCCGTATCGTTTAAGCTCATTTTGCTGTCCAAATTTTGCAATTATTGGTGAATGTTTGCCAGGTAATTGTATTAAGCGTAGTTAAGTGATTTAGTTTTCGGCACAGGTCGCAATTATTCTTTATATACTTTGCTAAATATCCTACGCCAGGGCACGAATGTACAATTCCATTATACATTTCTTTCCTATCCCCAGTATTTCAATTTCTATAACTCGTAATAGAGGCACCGATTTGAAATAACGCTTCTCTTTTTCTATGCATGAATAACTGTAATCGATATATATATATATATATATATATATATACATATATATATATATATATATATATATACATATATATATATATAGAGAGAGAGAGAGAGAGTGAGAGATACATCCAGCCGATTCCATTCTCATTACGTCATACTCTGAGAAGCCCTGATTTGCATATTGTCGAAATGACTTGTACAGATTATCCTTACACCAGGTAACAGTTTTTTTCATACAGCGAAATTCTAAAAGGCTAGACCTCAAGGTCACATTCAAGACAAGCCAAGTATTTGACACCTTGTAACAATCCCGTCATCAAACAATATTATTATTAATGTTCCCTAAGTTATTTTCCTCTTGTATTCTACGTCTTCGTCCAATAATTGGCAAGCAATGCAACTGATCGTTGCCCGGGATTTTTCACTTGATAAAATCAGCTTTAATAAACGTATTCCATATGTAATTTCGACCATTAAATGGGGGGTGGGTCACCTAATAATTTTATTGATGGAGGTGTTGTATTCAATATTAATAGATAGTCAATTCTCTATCGATTATTATACAAATAAAATAAAAATATTCACTTGCAATCTATTAGTAAACATCAAAACCAAACGTATGGAACAATGCTCAGTGTCGTTACCGTTGACGCTATCATCAAATCGATTAAAATGTAAACGTTTATCGACCTTAACGTATAAATAAATATTCATGGTTACGTATATATTAAAAATGTTGTCGACTTACACCTGCCTAGATCCATTATAAAATGATCTCTTAGCAGCCATATACACCGAAAAAATGTCTAAAACACACGAAGTCATTTGAGCCTACTTGCACCGCCCTGTGCTATTGTGTCTCGAAGCAGTCAGACAAGCTGGCGCAGAGAATTTTATAAATTAGATTAATATTTTAGTACATATTATTATATACAGTTATATGTACACATTATATTATTATCAATCAATTAGTCTGTTGCCATTTTCCTATTTCACGCTATGCAGTTATTTATTTTATTCCATTCTGTTGTAATTATTATATATATATATATATATATATATATATATATATATATATATAACTCTAAATTATTATATAGTTTTATAGTTTTAATGTAATTAATTATATATTAATATAAGATGTTAGTTTTACATAATAAGCTTCTTTTATTAACATTCCTCTAATGAATTAAAAATATTGATTTATAAAATAAACGAAAAGGCACCACCTTATCACTTTTCTTTTCTTATGATGCATGTTACGGTAGCCTTGACCTGTGTTTTATCAGGACCTGTGAAATTGTTCATTCATTGTTTAAGTTTTAAAAATTGCTTAAGTTCACGTGATTTTTAAAATTCAATATTTGTGTAATTCGTTATTTTAATCTGAAGAAGATCATTGTGTCTGTAAAAAAATGGAATTGAAGTGCTGATAAGATCTTTTAGTTAGTTATAACTAATTGGCTGAAACATTGTCATATCCGTGTACCTAAATTATATATATATATATATATATATATATATATATATATATATATATATATATATATATATATATATATACATACATTTAGTGGAAATGGTAATTAATAAAAATTGAAGAAAGTGCTCAATATTGTTGTAGAGCAAATATGCGTTTAATTTTTTATTACCAAATCTTTCTGTTATGTTACATTATTGTTTCGGCTACTCGGCCGTTTTTTGGTCGTCTGTAGCTTCCTCAGACTTTTACAGAAAGTAGTTGAAACAATAATGTAACTTAACAGAAAGATACGGTAATATAAAATAAAACGTAGATATATATATATATATATATATATATATTTTATGTATACAAACATTAATGGCTACATATGTGCATACATGTTTCGGTAATCACCCGCGTTGGGGAATTACGTCTTCAGGCCAAGAATTACCGTCGCAAGTGATATTTCAACCAAATATATTTTCCTAAATATACCTGCTCTGTTCACTCATTGAGCACTATTTTTGGTAGACACATGTTGTTTCATTAAAATAGGCTGCCTCGTATATGATTGTTGTAGCAATATAGATTACAAGAATGTATGGATGTCCGAATATTGTTTATATGTATGTTATATATATATGTATGTGTGTATATATGTATATGTATGTATATATATATATGTGTATATATGTGTGTATGTGTGTATGTATGTCTGTGTATATATATATATATATATATATATATATATATATATATATATATTCACCCGTCTGGAGTGTAGTAGCATAGTATTTCATATATTAAGGGGGTACCACGCTACTGAAGTAAAGAAAAATGCCATTATTTGTCTCTGTATGTCTGTATGTGTGTGTGTGTATATATATACGCGGGTGTAGCAAGGTGTAGGCATTTATAAGTGTATTGATATATTAATATATATATATATATATATATATATATATATATATATATATATATATATATATATATATATGTATGTACATGTGGGGTTTAGATAACTTTCGTGTTTTATGTTTATTCATATTTTGTTTGTTAATTTGTTTTCATTTTTATTTTATTTATTTTTATTTATTTTGTTTTGTTTTGTTTAACTTATTTAAATTTTAAATTTAACTTTATTCCTGCGTAGTTTAGAGTTATTGCCTAGTTTCAGTACGTGTGTTGTGAGTAAAATAAAAGCGAACAGCATATATTCGCTTTTGAATATATGTTTTAACGTGAGTGTGTGTGTGTGTGTGTGGCAGTGTCTGTGTATGTGTGGGTTGTGTGTGTTGCATGTATGTGTGTGGATGGATGTAGATTGAAAGGCACCGGTAGGTACTTAGTAACCATAGCTAATAATCTTCATTTACAGACTCCAAGACAAAAAAACAAACAAATTCTCAATTACCTTATGCCATAAAAACCAAAAGATAGGTTGGATAGGGGGAAAGGGAAATGAAAAAAATGTTTATTATCTTCAAAGACCTCACTTGTCCTCTCACCGTTTTTTATGACTCCCACCCAGGTTACATTCTAACTGAACAAACGAAATAGGAAAATGTATTTAGTTGAAATATCACTTTCGACGGAAATTCTTGGCCTGAAGACGTAATCCCCCAACGCGGGTGATTACAGAAACATGTAAGCACATATGTAGCCATTAATGTTTGTATAAATAAAATAAATATACCTGCTCTGTTCACTAATTGAGCACTATTTTTGTTAGAAACATGTTGCTTCTAGGAAACATAACTCTACTGGCTATATATATATATATATATATATATATATATATATATATATATATATATATATATATATATATATATATATCCCGTGCAAGAATTATACGCAAAACGATATTTTTGTTTTTACTCCTTTACTTTAATAGTTTTCAATGGGAATTTGTGAAATTTAGCACGTTATATGCAACACTAACACACGCGCAGATCTAAAAATTTAAGTAAATCTGCCCAGTAATATACAGTTGGCAGCCAATTTGGTGATTTTCGTTTTGTTTTCAGCATGTCAACTTTATATGAAAATCAATGCTAAAATATGAAGTGCTAAAAGAGCATCAAACTATTGATTATTCTAGGAATTTGTAAATTGAGAACAACAAGAATAAAGGACAAACAACTTCAATATGGTTCAGAGTACAATCAATATCTTATATAATTGCCATTTTTATTGACAGGATCAGCTTTTTCCGGCATGCCAAATTATTCATCTTGTGTCAGGGAACCAGGTGTTCCCTAATGAAGTAAATGTGGAGTTTGGCGGTAATTTTAACTCCATCAACGACTCTGAATGGTCCTACCAGCTAATTGCGAATGATTGCAGCCCAGAACATGACACCACCCCCGACTCGTTGACTCCTGATCCTTTGGGGATGTAAAACCCCATTATGGTACCATGCTCCCTTCAGCCCATCGGGTCCATAAAGGGTCGCTCTACAATTATTAGTGAAAAAAAAACAGTTTGAAAATTAACCTTCATGTGATCTCTTGCCTACTTCATCCCCTTTCACTATATCTTGTGGATATCCTTCAATTGAGGGCGAACTTATGGCTTTCCAAATTTTGCAATCATCCTCAGAATACTAAAAAGAGTTTATTTGTTCAAATCAGATTTTTCAAAAATGTGTTTGCTAGTTTCAAGTTGTTTATAGCGCACTTCTCTCTTGATCTTCTTCATTGTTCGACGTGACAGATATGATTCCCTACGAATTTTCCCTTTGCCAGAACGTCTGTTGCAAAGTGTACAGTTCGTGCAATATTTTTTAATTATACAATGATCACGGTGTAATTCTTTGGCAACTTCTAAGGAGGAAATCTTAATATGGAGCCTTGGAACAATTTAAGACTTCTCAGTTTGACTTAAAGCACCTTTAGGTTCCATCTTGCATATAAAGTTGGCACGCTGAAAAAATGCAAGTCACCAAAATGGCTCCCGTTTGCTCGCTATTGCACAGATCTGCTTAAAATTTTATAGCTACGCAGCGTCTGTGTGGTCGTATAACGTGCGAAGTGTCATGAATTGTAGTTGAAAGCTATCGGAGTTAGAACAAAAATATCGATTTGCATATAATTGTAGCACGGGGTGTATATATATATATATATATATATATATATATATATATATATATATATATATATACAGAGAAAGAGAGAGAGAGAGAGAGAGAGAGAGAGAGAGAGAGAGGGGGAACGGACAAAGCGTCATTCCCAGCGATTTTTCGCTGTACTATAGTTCTTCAATGATCAAGACTTTCAACTACCTCAAGCTCGACTACTTGGCGACTGCTTCTAATATTTACGCTATTTGGCCGAAACTATATATATATATATATATATATATATATATATATATATATATATATATATATATATATATATATATATAACTGAATATATTTAATCAATCTTTAGTTGTGACGTCATAACGTGATCAAACATGGGAATGTAATTCGACTTGAATGTTGCATATTACTTATTCTCCCAACACGGTTTGACAACTCTAACACATTCCTTAACTTACATTGTTCGATTCTACCTCTCTGGCCTTACTAGTTGTATAGGTATTTATAATATAATGGATAATCCTCGACATTCCTAGAATTACATCTAAATAGCAGTATATATTCTTTTTAACTTTTGATCACTGAGTTCAATTCTAGCATTTACCTTTATTAAATATTATTTTCAATCTAATTTATTTGGTTTTTCTATTTACCGGGGTCTGTTACTTATGATATACAACATCCATTTCTGTATCATTTAAAAATAATGTATGCATTTTCAAATGCCAGTACATTTTTCTATTCATCTATACCTGAACAACGTCTTTAAAATCCTTACAAACCACTCCACTAAGAAAGATCAGGCACCATCATAAAAATCATTTTGGTCAGCCATTTTCCAACTGACTCCGTAATTATATTAGGACAACTATCTCAATCCGATCTTTTTGGCATATATAAATTTGAATGTAGATTATAGCCTTCTATGATCAATACCAGCTGTGTAATCCAGCCACTCTCATGCCGTAACAACTGAGGTTCTATTTTACTTCTTTACCAATTGCACGACTCCGCAACATTCCTAGCATCGCATCTAAATAGCAATATGTATTATTTTTAAATTGTGATCACTGAGGTCGATTCTAGCATACTCCTTCAATGAATATTTTTGGACTGCCCCCGTTCATATACAACAAAATAAGTTCTGCTTATTTGAAACTATTAACTTTTTAATAAATGATATCATTTTTTTACATATTGTTGGCATAGTAACTTAATGGAGTTTAGTTCCTCTTATGTGATAGAGGTGTCGAGATTATTTTGTCACCTAAACTCTAGACTTGACGGTAATTTTTGTTTTAATCGAAACGTCTTAACGCCATTTTTTGAAACTTCTGCAGTTTAGCAACATGTCAGCAACAAAGACGCGTTTGAATGAGAGGACGACAAAGACGAGTTTGAATGTAACTTCAAATATAAACTAATTCCTCCGACGAAACAGGAAATACGTTTCTCCGATAAAGCAAACATATATAATAACAACATTAATGACACAAAAAGTATGTAAAAATGCGCACATTTATTGTATAAAAATGTATCAAAATATAAGATACTCATGAATTCTTTGAACCAGAGTTAATTAAGCGTGCGCTTGGCTTCCTCCGGAACATGGCGTAAACAACTGGATTATACAGAGTGTCGCCGATAGAATCATCACAAGTAAACAACAAAATAGAAAACTTTTAAATGTAGAAACAACAGAAAAAATACATTCACAATAATAATTTGTTTAAAAAAAAAACGGGCGAAGAATAATTTAAAATATTTTTCTTTGTTAAATAAATATTTTTAAGCATTTTTGTTTCAAATAAATTTGTGTTACCAAATTTAATTTGTCTAATTAATAGCAACAAAAGTTCATAGGTTGGGTTCTTTTACTTTGTTTTTATTTGTAATTTTTTTCCTACTGACGGAGAATAGTTGAAATGATATTTTCTTCAATTCCAGGAAAATTTCCGGTGCTCATGCACTTTTAATACCACCCTATTTTTTAATAGTTTGTTTCAGGTAAAATTCAAGCTTCACGACATATTTTATTAGAAGAGGAGGCAGGCATGTAAGGAACTCTTCCTCAACCGGGTAGCTTTTGACGATGTGAATTAATATGGAGAAGAACGGATCGTTGCTCGCCGATCCTAACTAACATTCGCGCTGGAGGTTTTTATTAGTTGCCTTCTCGAACGCCTACAGGTATATCAGTTTTATAATGCACGCGATTTTCAACCATTTCGCGAAGGATGTTTCAGTCTAGATTGCTGTAAACGTCTACATTTAACATTCCCATATCTCCAGTCGTAACTGTCGGTAATGCTTCCTATTTTTGCTAGGATGCATAGGATGTACTGATTTGCATATGAGAAGTTGTGGATATTTTTTTTTTACAATTAGTATTAAAATCCTCATCTGCTGCTTGGGCGCGCACACGCGCGCCAAGTTGAAACTCAGCGCACCGTGGTGTAACTAGCTGATTTCCACGTTATGTTTTTTTGGTTTTTTTAATTCAAATTTAACAAGGCACAGTGCAACTTTAAAGTAGGGTGATGCTATGAGAGACATAATTCTCAAGAGCATTATGAAGGAGATGAGTAGTAAGATGTCTGTTCACATTACACTTGAACTTCTGGATATCAGTACAGTTGGGAAAGCAGGATCCCGTAAGGAAGTTCGAAAGACTTGCAGTTCTGGGGAAGAAACTATTGGATCATCAGGCGTTCCTACACCTAGGGATCTCTATTGTAAAGGGGTGGGACTTAGTCGGTTCTCGGGTTTGTCGGGGGTAGTCACGTCGAGGAGGTAAAAGTGCTTGTAGTTCGTCAGAGCATTCACCATTAAAGTATTTGTAGAACATGCAGAGGGAGACAATATTTCGTCGATGGGACGGAGGCTGAAGCCTAGATTGCTAGCTCAGGACCTATCAGGTTGGCGACTCTCTTTTGAACCCTGACCAGGTGTGAGAGACAACCAGCAGATGCACCAGCGTAAATATGCCAACAGTACTCCATACATGGACAAATGGTGGCCTTATAGATATACAGACTACTTTAAGGCGTAAGTAATTTTCTAGCACGGTAGAGAGAACCTACCTTCTCTGCATCAGCCATGGAAATGCTCTCAATGTATCTATTCCAGTTCATGTTCCCTGTAAATGTTAGGCCGAGGAGTTTAATAGATGTACTTTCAGGTAATGCGGACTTGGCCATTGCTATTCGTGGTAGAGAAGGGTTCTTGTAGTAATTGAAAAGAGACTTAGATGTTACCATCCATATTTGTCCCCATTCCACTACATATTGGGTGTCATCCTCTAGTGTTTCTGCCATTTCCTTAAATATGTGTTCATTTGTTTTCCGCTCACGTCTGTTATAGAGAATGGTGTCAACGGCAAATATACCCATCTCCGAAAGAATTTCATCAGGGAGGTCATTTATGAATACCAAGTATAATAAAGGACAGAGGATAGACCCCTGAGGTACTCCTGCATTTATATCATACTGTTTAGATGTACGACCGTCGAGGATTACTTGGATTTTCCTCTTCCTTAAGAAGGATTTAATTACATTATGTATTCTTCCAGTGATGCCATATGATGTAATTTTCCTTAGAAGACCATCGTGCAATACCATGTCAAAATCCTTATATATAGCAAGGCCTACCACTCTACCCTCAAGTGTTTTGTCCAGTGTACGGTGTATACGTTCAGAGATATAGTCAATATACCTGCTGTTGAACGGGCTTACCTAAATCCATATTGGTTGTCGGCAGGAGTTTAGCAGCTGTTAGATGTTGGATTAGGGCTTAATTAACGAAGGACTCAAATATTTTGGCGAAAAGCAGGAGGATGCTTATGGGGCGATTATTTAGTTGTTCAGTTCACCAGAATTCTTGAAGACTGGTACCACAGAAGCGGTTTTCCAGCAGTAAGGAAAGAAAGATTCGTTAAGGCGTTTATTTATTGTTTGGGTAGAACTGGAGCAAACTCAGCAGACCATTTTTTTAATATCACCGCTTGGATGAGTTCGGTCCACATACTTTTGAAATGTCTAGGTTTTTTAGGATACTACATACCTTAGAAGGGATGATTTTTAATCGCCTAGTGTGGAGTCTGCCCGCAAAGGAAATTGAGGAGGGAGTGATGTGCCGGGTCAAGTTTTGAGGCAAACCGACTGGCAAGCAGACTATCCTTGTCGGTTGACCTGCAAGCAACCTCATGATTGTTTGATAGTGGTGGAATCGTTGACTGCCCATTATTTACAACATGTTGTAGATTTTCCGAAATTCACGGGTTCATAATTTCTGTGCTTCGATGCGTTTTCTGGTGGTTTCAATGCAATCTGTCTTAGTAGTCGCTATTACTCTCTTACAATTACTTTTAGCTTCAATATACTTCAGTCTGTTTGAACTGGACTTATGTCGGTTTAATCCGCGGAACGCATGCTGCCTTTGGGCAATGGCAGCTGCACAAGCAGAAGTAAAACATTGGTGAGAGTGAAGCTTGCTATAGAATATCCTTGTGGGAGCAATTGCAGTTTTAACCATTCAGTAGTCTAATTTGCGCAGTGTTCCGCTGCAAGAGAAAAGATATTTCGCCATGGAGCGTTTCCGATGTGTTCACTGATGGCTCCTCAGTCAGACTTTTTGTAATACCTCGTTGTTTTGTAGTAGTGGATCTTCAGTTTTTGGGCGAGAATGTAGGGTGATTTCTACCATTATCACAGCGTGATCAGCATTCACGGATGGGTTGTTGGCATTTGTTGTACACTTATGGGAAGAGTTGTCAGAAATAGATCTAGAAGTGAGGCATGTTGATCTTGCTGGTCTGGGAAACGTGTCGGAAATGTAACCGTCTGAGATAGGGAATTGGATATAGAGAACCTATGTGTTGTGCTACAAACTACGTCTGTGTAATTAGAGAATACACGAGAATACAAGCCAGTTACTGTGGTGGACATTGAAGTCACCAAATACATGTAATTGTGCGCTAGTATCGAGGGTGAGTGCTATATCTATGCTTTCAGAGATTTTCTTTATTAGAGTACATTCCTAGGTTGAGGGAGAGCGGTAGAGAAAATACAAGTAGCTAATATTATGTTGCATATTTAGCCTGAAGAACATAAAGGCCTGGTCGTCTGATTCTTCTCTAGTCAGGGGAGTGTGTTACGAATATAGACTCCAAGCCCGGGCATATGTATGTCCAAGTCTATATGGTAGAGTGGGAGATAACCAGGCATGTTAAAGTGGTTAAAGGGAATGGAGGAGTGAAGGTTAGTTTCATTAAATGTTAAGACATCCGGGGTGTTTACTAGGAGAATATTCGTAAATGCAAGCCTCAAGGGAGGAGGCAGGTAGGGTTTCTTGTTGTTGTATTTGTTGAATTTAAAAGAAATAAATAAAAATACAAAACTCACCAAGATTCCCCAGACTTTCCAATTTGATACAAGTTCCATTATAGCACATTTATTAAGGGGTGGAGCTGGAATGCTCGAACATTCTGGCATGAGGTAGGTAATACAATGTTGAATTTAAGATAAATAAATAAAAATACAAACTTCACCAAGATTCACCACCACCACCCAACATACCCTTTAAATATTGGCATAAGACAAGACTGACTGTCTAGCAGCCCCTTTCGTTATGCTATGAACTCAAGAAAGCAAAGTCAAACTCCGCGGACCAAAAGCTAACAAACTTTTCTATCCGTAACGTTTGAAGTATAATAATCTAAAACACTAACATCTGTGTATTACACACTTTTGTTTATTTTTCTTTATTCCAGCTTTGACTTTAATTCTGAATATTTGTCTTGTTTTCTCTTTATTTATTTTTTCTTTTCCTAAATATTTTTTGTCAAATATACTATTATTAACCAATACTTTTTCGTATATTTAAAACGAGAGAAAAAAATGAACATTTCGCAAAATATACCTGTATGTTATCTGAACTCGAAATTACGCAGCCTTTTTTTCTCTCTAAAATATGCATTACTTATAGCTAGTCTAAACTTAATACGTAACCCTAAGGTATTACTTCTTAACCAGTTTTTTAAACGAATTAAAATAACCAGAGATTAAAATTTGTTAAAAGTTTCATTTTTTTCCCATTTTTTTTATGGAGAGTAGATAAGGCATTGGATGTGTTATCGGCAGCTCCAGCAACTCTCGCTTCTCCTTTTTCTAACAAAGGCTGAAGAAAAAGTAGCTTTCCAGGTCGATAGTACTTAGTGAAGAGTAGCCTGAGATGTCGGAAAATTTCTGTTTCTATGTCTATCCTTGTGGTCATCTCAATTGTAAGGGTGCTGGAGGTACACGTTTCAACTGGGCTGAGGTTATCCGCCTGATAGTCAAAGGCCCACATATTGGATTAACCATTAAGGAGGCTGTCCTATAAGCAGGTTGAATGTAGCGGGACTTCTGTATTGTAATTTGGTCAATGGATTCTGGACCATACAGTAGTTTCTGGTAAGGCCTCTCGATGCCATACTAGTGGGTAATTGTTTCAACTTTACCTTATCATATGCTACCAAAAAATGTATTTTTCTCTTTTACTTTCCCTCTCTGTCCTGCTCCTACCAAGTCTATCGACCTGCTCCACAAATCCCAAAACCTCAAAATGACAAATCTAAAAAAAAGACAAACAAAAACAAAAACTAAAACACGAATATACCTAGAACCCCGTCCTCTAACGTAGACCCCTACTACCAGGTATCCTTCTCTAACATCAGGGGTCTACGTTCTAACCTTCCAGAGGTTGAGACACAATTAGAGGAGATGAAACCGGACATATTCTTTATAAGTGAAACTGGCATAGAACCAACAAATTCCCTAGATGGATTTATAATTAAAGGATACTCTAACTTTACATCTAAATCTGACCCCCAAGATCGCCATAGGCATGGAATATGTGCCTACATTAAAGATGACTTTTCATGTGGAAGGGATAACTTCAGAGAAAACACTAATTTTCCTTATATGTGTTTCCAGCTTGAATAACTTACACCACTGCATTCATATTTGCCCTATATCACCCTCACAACAGTGGAGTTACTATATTTAAGAGTATATCTGAGAAAATTTACCACATCCTGTCTGTTCATCCTTCGGCTAACATTCAAATTTGCGGTGACTTCAATATCCATAATGTGGAATAGCTGACCCACTCACATAAGACCGATGACAGGGGAGGTTTTGGTCATTATTTTGCCACTGCCTATGACCTAAATAAGATTGTTCACGAACCCACCCTTGTGCCCGATACTACCGATAAGTATGAAAGCCTTCTAGACCTTTTTCTTCCCACTTCCCCTGAGATATGCTCATGTTCCATTCTATCTCCTCTGGGATCCTCCAACCACCCCGTTGTAGCAGTTAAGATAAAAATGAAATCTAATAAGTTTGAAGACGTACTCTCAACCGTAGCGTATATCGATACTCCATGGTTGACTGGGATACCTTCCGTACATTCATATCTGATCTACCTCTGCATTCCATGTTTAAAAAGGATGTGTCCTCTATATTATAGACCTAGCCGAATGGTAAATTGTAGGTATGAACCGATTCATACCATTTAAAAATTCCAACAAAAACACCAACATCCAGCTCTGGTTCTCCCCAGAATGTGCTGCTGCCATCGCGCACAGAAATTACTTTTTGCATAGCTACCAACTTAAGAGATGTACTGAGACTAAAGCTGCTTTATGTAACGCCCGCAACCACTGTAAAGGGTAATAAAAAATGCAAGATAGCTATATGCTCAAACCGTTAAATTTAAAGTGGCTGAGCAGCGGCTTGGTTCCCACCAGTTTTCGCAAATAGCAAATAGGATCCTGATTAGTTGCGTGCGTTCTATTCCAACCATCATCAAATGACCAGAAATCATCTCGTCAGCATCAAACAAGGCCACACTATTTGCCTAGAATTTTGCAGGTAATTCCAGCCTATGCGACGAAGGCCATCAACTTCCCGTATTTCCTCCTATAACAGACAACACGCTAATTAAGAACCTTTATTTCAGTAAAGCAACTGGCCCTGCCGGTATTCCAGTTACAGTGCTGAAAAAGCTACAGCCAGAACTTGCCCCTATACTTACAAAACTGTTTAAACGTTGTCTTAATGAGAAGTGCTTTCCAACACCATAGGAAACCTGATTAGTATGCCCTGTATTCAATAATTCAGGTGAAAAGTTATCGCCCTCTCACTACAGACCAATAATACTCATGTGTCCCATGAGTAAGTTGTTGGACTCCATATTAAATAAAGAAGTAGTCAACCACCTCAGCAGAAACAACCTCCATAGTTACATGCGATATGGTTTCTGCTCCGCAAGATCTACATCATATTTGCTTACGGTTATATTTCATAGGATTAGTGAATCTCTTGACAAATGTTTCCTTTCCAGGGCTATTGCTCTCGGGATATCGAAGGCATTCGACAAATATGGTATAACCGCCTACTTCACAAAATTTCGATCTACGGTATCACTGGAAATATTTTCTCAATCATTAAATCATTTCTCTCCGATAGTTTCCATCCTGTGCCCAACCCCCAACTCTTTTCCTGATTTACATCGATGATCTCCCAAAACACATACTTAAATCATTCGTTGACATCTATGCTGATTACACGACCATCAATGGCAATAAATCAAAGGCCGTAAACTACAAAGTTCTCTCTAATTCTCTCTCCTCAGATCTTGAGTGCGTGGTAGAGTGGGTAAGAGGTGGCTGGTCACTTTTAATGCACCCAAACCAAGCTTCTATCTTTACATCATCAACCCTCTTATCCCCATCTGGCATCAATTGAAATGGATGGCTCTCGTCTTGGGGATGCTCTATGTTTTGACAAGCTTCTGGGGTTGACCTTTACTCCTGATCTGAAATGGAACACGTATACCAGGTCTTTTGGCAAGGACGCTGGGAAAATGGGGGGATCCTTCTACCGCTCCAAAACATATCTCACTACTGATGGAATTCTCTATCTGTATAAAAGCTAAGTACGTCCAAGGATGGAGTACTGCTGCTACATCTGTGCAAGAGCTGCTAAAAACAGTCTATCCTGCCTTGACAGAGTACAAAATAGACTTCGTACCTTAGTGGGGGATGCCCTTTTCCCCTCCCTGCAACCTCTCTTTCACAGAAGAGTTGTTGACTGCTTGTCTTTGTTTTATCGTTATTTCCATGGCAAGTGCTCGTCTGAGCTCTAATCACTCATCCCCCTCGCAAATCGTTCGCGAGAATCACCCGTCTGCCAATAATTTTCCACATTCTTTATCAGTGCCTAAATCCAAACATAGATTCCATGAGCAGAGCTTCTTTCTCAGAAGTGCACGCCTCATTGATTACTGTACACGCAATAACCTTTATCCCTGAGTGGCCTCCGGGCCCTTACAAGTGGTGAGATCCATGTAAACAAAGCGTTTGGTCCTGGTTCAAACGTAACTGTTGCTTGAGCTGTTATTTCATTTTATTTAATTTAAAATTTCAGTTCAGGTGAGTGAGGGGTACTAGGCAAGTTGCTGTGCTGATTATCTGACATGCAATACAAGTAGCCCATGAGCTGTTCTCACCCACAGGATTGTAGCCTCAGGAAAGCCCACCGGGGATGAGTGCAGGGTCCCTTTCCATGCGCGACATTACACTACAAACATCCCGATATTATACAACTGCTCATGGAGCAGCCGCTCTAAGCGCTATAAAAGTGTTAGGATCCCTATACTATCAGTCGGAAACAGTAGCCAGGAAACTGTCAATCCGGTACTCCCAATCCATTGGACAAAGTCAGTCGAGTCCAACTGCACCGGCATATATGGTACTGAAGCACCGCCACCGGTCTTAGTTTAGGGAGATGGGATGTGGCGGGAGTGGGCAAAACGGCGTTCATTACCCTAGTCTGGAAACAATGTCAAGCACTAGATGATTCTGACAAGTCCCTGTGATAGCACCTCTACGCCTGGCAAAGAAGGAGCATGAAAGCCGGGCGATGGGCAGAACCCATCTCCTCCTAAACAGTGTAAGTTTGCCAACTGGTAATTTGTTTGAGTCTCCAGCTCTAGGAAGGTTGTTGTCCGGAACTGAATAGGGCTCCCTTCCCTGGGTTTAGCTTCAGAGTTTTCTTTCCCTGGTATTTCTGCGATCCCGCATGAGTAGGAGATATTAATCGGTTATTTAGGGTAATATCTACTGAAACATTGCACTCCTCAAAGTAATTAAAAAGGACTTTACTATGCTTTCTATTTTCATTGTTATTGGGAGAGGGGATAAGTGAGAATTCATGCAGTGGAAGCAACTAAATTTGCAACACCATTGGTGTGAGAGAGACGAGTTAATGTATGGTTATATATAGTTTTGTAAGTTTAGTAATAGGATAACATGATAAAGTATGATATTCTTAATATCAGAAATATAAATTTTGTGCCCAAACTGAGTAGTTAATTCGACTGAAAGATGAGATAGATGCTCAATATAGATACAAGAAAATATTTGATTTGGAGTACAGTTTAGTACAGGTATACCTGAAAGATACAAATTATGGCATATTTGTAAGTATATTTGAATAAGATGGATGGATAAGTGGCATGTTTTCACTGTATGCGAATGTATAGAATTTTAGGCATTGAGTATGTTGCCTTCAGACTTCTAACGATGGAAGATGGCTTCGCCTTCCTCTTAATATCCGGAAGTTTGTATTAAAATGAGTACCGGTTCAGTTTGTTCGTAAATTATTGCAATATTATCTCCTATTAAAAGAAGATATTAAGAGTTGCTGTTCATTATAGATCACTTTTAATATCTGTATAAGGGTATGACTAGTACGTATTTACTTAGAAGCTTAGTTTTGAGATAAAAATCGTTAGGTGTTAATGTGTATCGATTTACGAAAACTCTATTAATGTTAAGGGTTGAGAGCTAGGATCCCTTTAAGTTATGTGTTATGTTAGGCAGCAGTTTAACCCGAGCTGTTTACGTCGTTTCCCAGAAAAGGAACGATGAGTCTCGTCTGGTTCAAAGGATGAAAAATACTGAATATTATTTTAAAGTATAAAAATATATCGAAATATAATGTATATATTTCAATATTATTTCTTTTCGGTGGGTGAGTTATTACTAAAAATTATGTTCAAAACAAGTAATATTAATAGATTTTGTTTTTAAACTATGTGCTTTTAGAGTAAGATTGTATAAAAAATCGGATGAAAGTTTGCACGAACTTTTCGAAAAGAACGAGTAATCGACTACTGTTCTTTGTCTGAGAAATAGCGTCTATCGGCCGCTCGTGATTTGTCATATGGGTTATATTTGTAATGCACGTTATACACGTGTTGAGTGTTCATATTTGTGAAATTGAGAAAGATCGGTATGTATAAATAGGATACATTTTAAAGACATGTAATTCAATCTGATGAGAGAAATATATGAGAGATGCATTGTTCTGGAAATGTTTCTTATTATAAAACTTAACACATATATTAGGAGAGGGATTAGTTATCAGTTTTTATCATAAAAAAGAACAGTCATTACTTAGATTATAGCTGAAGGATACACATTATTAAGATGATGGAGACACATTACTTAGATGATTTCTTATAAATGATTCAAAATAGAATGTAGAATAACAAACACAAGGCAGCAGTTACGAAAGGATGACGTCCTTTACTTCTTGGTCGGTAAATGATTTCCCATCAAGGAATTCAAATTCCTACATGATTTCAACTTAAAACCTTTCGCCTCCAAAGGTGGGCTCCTTCTCCCAAATGTCAGCTCCGTTTCGACGCTGCCCAAGCACTCCTCGTCTCTAACTGTTTTCTCACTAAAACTCCGATTTTATTGAGAAATCATTTCTTAACCATGACGTCATTGCATGGCCAACACGTGCGTATCGATCACATGACCTGGGCATGCTTTCGTGTCTCGTTCTTTCCATGTCCCAGCATGTGCCCGACACAGTGCCGTGAATTCACGTGCATACATATCTTCAACAAGAAATTTTGACCTATTTTTGGTCTAATCTATTTCTCAATATGTTTAACATTTGCTATTTTTCGTTTAAAGTTTCTTATTTTAATTTCAATTTCATAAACAGAATTGAATCATCAAATTCCTTTCAATAACATTTCTAAACAAAGAATTCCTTTTCAATAATCTTATATGTAATTTATTTTAAGCTCTCCTGAATCTTAATTCCAAACCTAGCTTCCCAGGTTCGAATTCTCGGACTATCCTATCTCATTTTTTCTTACAAGAACAGACGGTCTGACCTCGTAATATTTAAACTAAAATACACACATTCTTTTCATATTCCTAAGCTGCATCAGTACCCATTTTTTAAGAATGGAATTTACAATAAAATATCATTGTGCTTTCTTATTTACTTTTATACAGGAAAATCGGTTCGGCGTTATTGGAGGTCAAATCTTTGATAGAGCAAGTATATGAAAAGGCTGCCTTGCAGTAACATTAATATGTTTTGTTATACTATTTTATCTGATATAATCAACTTGGAGTTACCCTGGGTTTTTAAAATTGTAATGGGGGTCGTATCATTAATAAAACAAGCGCGGTAAGAGGCCGTGTTACATGAGAAATGTTACGTTAATTTGCTTGGTTCGGAAGTGCACGGGCTAAAAAGGGATATAGCAGGTGTATTTAAGCGCAACTTCATTTTTCGTTTGTATATGGCCCAGGAAACATCGTCTCGCCCTGCTAGTAGACGTATATGCATCTCTATATGTATACTCTAATGGAGTGCATAGTGTATAAATATACAAAATACGGTGAAAATATTTGTTTTTCTTTAACACAGTAAGATTTTCTTATCATCGTTACTTTAATCTCTGCGGGAACCTACTTAAAACTTCATAAAACGATGTCTGTTAAGTGTAGAACCGCGTTCCGTGTTGTGATTTCTACGAAGCCATCGCAACAAACAGGCGAGACAATGGGCGTAAAGTGACTATAAAATATCCCCTTTCCTTATTTTGCTTACAAACTGGCAATAGTTTAGCTTACTTACTTTTACTGTATACAACTTATTTCCAATGAAATAATAAGACATTTTAAGCCCACCTGGTGCTTTAACATGATCTATATAAAACTTAATTTCTGTATCTTATTTCTCCTCGCCCGCTCTCTCTCCCCCTCTCTCTCTCTTCTCGTATCTTCTCTTGCTTTCTCTTTTTTCTAACTTTCTTTACACACACACACTCACCCACACAGACATATACATATACACACCCGCATACATACACACGCACACATGCATATATATATATATATGTGTGTGTGTGTGTGTGTGTGTTTATTTTTATTTTTTGTAAGCGATACTTTTTGAATCAATTCAATTATTTCTCCTTTCTCTCTCTCTCCTCGTATCTTCTCTGGCTTTCTCTATTTTCTAACTTTCTTTACACACATACACCTACACAGACACACACATTAATACATAGAGAGATACACACACACGCACATACATATATGTTTTTATTTGTTTTTTGTTAGCGATACTTTTTTCATAAATTCAATTATTTATACGAAAGTATATTTATACTTAAATGCTAGTTGGGAATAATTCCCCCTTTGACAAATTTATTACCCTCTAAGAGGTAGCGGCATATATATTATTTTTACAAAATAATTATCCACTGACACGTGTTTCGTCGTCTACAACTCATCAGGATGGCTGAATATAGCGAGATTTGAAATCAGTACTCTTTGATAAAAAAAAAAACTAAATCTCTAGCACGCGCCTACCTTTTTTTACATGAGGGTCACCACTTATCAAGGTCCGAAGGCCACTCAGGGATAAGGATTATTGCGTGTACAGTAATCAATGAGATAGTATTGTTTTAATTATTAGTATTGGAGATTTTATAGAGTGTCTTACTTAAGGGGGCGGTTTATGAGGAGTTTGTTTATGTTGGACTTGAAGACGTCCAAGTTGTAGTCAGGTGGGAAACAGGCTAGCGGAAAAGAGTTCCACTTTTGGACAGTTCTAAGAAAGAAGCTTTGCTCATGAAATCTACGTTTTGATTTAGACACAGATAAAGAGTGGGGGAAATTATTGACAGTAGTTTCAGCCAAACGGGTGTTTCTCGTGAAAGATTGGCGAGGGGTTGACGAGGGATTGGAGCTCAGAGGTGCACCTGCCATGGAAATAACGATAAAACAAGGATAGGCTCGCAACGTCTCTCCTGTGGGAAAGAGGTACAAGGGAAGAGAAAGGGGCATCCCCCACTAAGCTACGAAGTCTATTTTGTAATCTGTCAAGGCAGAATAGGCTGTTTTTAGCAGCTCCTGCACAGATGTAGCAGAGTACTCCATCCTTGGACGTAATTGGCTTTTATACAGAAAGAGAATTGCATCAGTAGTGATATATCTTCTGGAGCGGTAGAAGTATCACACCATTTTCTCCGCATCCCTTGCAACAGATTTGATGCACGTGTTCCATTTCAGATCAGGAGTAAAGTTCATCCCAGAAGCTTGTCAAAACATGGTTCCTCCACAAGACGAGAGCCATCTATTTCAATTGATGCCATATGGGGATATAAGCGTTGATGATGTAAAGATAGAAGCTTGGTTTTGAATGCATTAAAAGTGATCAGCCACCTCTTCCCCCATTGTACCACGCGCTCAAAATCAAAGGCGAGAGAATTAGAGAGAACTTTGTAATTTACGGCCTTTGATGTGTTGCCATAGATAGTCTTTTCATCAGCATAGATGTCAACGACTTATTTAAGTATGTGTTTTGGGAGATGATTGATGTAAATCAGGAAGAGAGTTGGGTCCAGGATGGATCGCTGGGGGACTCCAGCATTAATAATGTGGCCCTCTGTTTTCTGTCCATCAACCACTTCTCTCATGAATTTATCAGAGAGATATGATTTAATGTTCGAGAAAACATTTCCAGTAATACCGTAGCTGGAAATCTTGTGAAGTAGGCCCTTATGCAATACCTTATCGGAGGCCTTCAATATGTCAAAAACAATTGCCCTGGAAAGGAAACCTTTGTCAAGAGACTCACTTATCCTATGTGATATAACTGTTAGCACATCTGCTGTAGATCTTGCAGAGCGGAAAACCATATTGTGTGTAACTAAGAAGATTGTTACTGTTGAGGTGGTTGACTACTTCTTTATTTATTATGGATTCCAAGAACTTACTCATGCCACACAGGAGACTTATTGGTATGTACTGAGATGGAGATTACGTTTCACCTGAATTCTTAAATACAGGCCATACTGATGATGTATTCCAGGGTGATGAAAAGCACTTCTCCTTAAGGCAACGCTTAAAACGTTTTATTAGTATGGGGGCAAGTTCTGGTTGGAGCTGTTTCAGCACTATAACTGGAATGCCATCAGGGGCAGTTGCTTTACTGGAATTAAGGTTCTTGAATAGCTGGGCACAGATATTTGTATGTTGCATAGCGTGTTGTCTGTTATATGAGGAAATACAGGGAGTTTATGGTCGTTGTAGCATAGGGTAGAATTAGCTACAAAGCTCTTGGAAAATAATCTGGCCTTGTCTGATGCTGACGAGATGACCTCTGGTCCATTGATGATAGTTGAGATAGCCTCTCACGACTACTTAGTGTATGTATCGCATTTTTATTTGTTTTTGTTAGCGATACTTTTTGAAAAAATTCAATTATTTATACGAAAGTGCATTTTTACCTGAATTCGAGTTGGGAATAATTTCCCTGTTTCATATATATATATATATATATATATATATATATATATATATATATATATATTCACCCAGAGGAAGTCTCGAAATAAAGACGAAACGTTGGTGAACACATAATACGGTTTGTTCCTTTTTTATTCTCTCTCTCTCTCTCTCTCTCTCTCTATATATATATATATATATGTATATATATATGGAAATCTAGTTTTGTTCGAAGTAATCTTCTTCGGCTGCACTGCACGTGTACCTTAAAACACCCTCTTTTATCTCCTCATATCGAAAGCCTATTAGATGTTTGCTGAGCTAATGTATTAACCAAAAGTTACAGTATCAAGATTTGAATTATATGGACTGTGAAAAAATGCCTTGATGTCCATATTCGTCATATACACTGTGGCAAGATGGAAATGGTGCAATAGTGCAAGTCTTCATCTTCCTCACTTCCTCGACGAATAATTCTGTATACATTTCTCACACTGATATTTATCTGTGCAAATATTCTCTCTATTACCAGACGACGATCCTTCTACATGAAATATTGTACTTGACTAATAAACTCTGGTGTTCTTACTTCCGTACTTCTTCCAGAACTCTCATCATCTTTCCGAAATTTCTTGCTTTCTCTTGAATCTTATATGATTCCCGAAAACTAACGCTTGATTCAGGAAAGTTTGTTCAAATGCAGTGTGAAAAATTCCATACGTTTCTGTGGCATTTTCAATTACTAAATAGAAAGTTATTGCATATTGGTTTTAGTTACATTTTAAAATACACCCGATCACAATCATGTATTAGTTGGACGTATCTCAATTATTGTTGTAGCTGCTCATTTAAAGCTGAAAGCATCACTAATTGGTTAGTCATTTCAGAATATGTACACAACTATCATACATAATTTAAAAGAGACTATGATAATTTAAAATGCCTGTAAAAATACTTGGAAAATGATGAAAGTATACGTATATGTACTAGGTGCTTTCAATAAGCCCCCAGGATTTTTTCGTATGGTCTTCCAAATAAGAATATCTAGTCTACTTAAAGGCAATCACCTCAGGCTTAAATGCACTTGTTACTCCGTTCACAAAACTTATGTAAGACTCTTGTTTTACTATGTTAATTATCATCGTGAAAACTTCTTTTATCTATTCAGTTGTCTAATAAACTTAGCCTATAAGGGTTTTTTTTCTGAGCTGAGGGAATAACGAACAGTCACAAATCGCAAGGTCCGATCATGGTAATAGTGACGTCTGTCTTTTCGATCTTTGCTGATAAATTTTTGGACAAATTGTGCGCATATTGTCTACATCTTAAATTCTTCGCGAATAATTGTATTTACCGTTCTCACATGTACACCAAACTGTGCAAATATTTTCTCCATAGACACACGGCAGTCTTTATCTATGAAATTTTTATTTGCTTAATAAACACTGGTGTTCTAAATTTCTTACTCGCCCCACACATCTTATCACATCACACAGATTAATCGCCTTCATTGAATTTCTTATGAAACTCGAAAACTGATGCTTGATGGTTTATACTCAACATGTTTTGAAAACTTTAATCAACACATAATTTCACATCTTATGTCTTGTTTACTTCCAATTAGATTGACAGATAGTCTGAAAGATATATTGGTCTATAGCTAGATAAATTGATACAAAGATACATATATAAACATATATATATACATATATATATATATATTTGTGTATATATACACACACATATATATATATATACACACACAAAGATACATATATAAACATATATATAGATAAGTAGATAAATAAAAACTAATTTCTTTTCTGTGCCACAACTATATAACACGCTGGAATAGCTTTGTAAAACATAGGAGGATGCCAACGGAAATAGAAATTTATATAAATATGTATGACATACCCAGTAAAATATTATTTGATACTCACATATGACGAACGGAAAATACTCCAGACTTATTTCTTTCATTTCATTCTTTTATTTTTTCTAATGATTTTAAAACATTTAGTCGCTATTTTCTACTGCACGTAATGAAATAAAAAAAAATTATTTGAAACTGGTATTTTAGATGACATAATTTTCAATAAAGTACAAGGTCCAAATATGTTTTGCTTATAAAGCAAAACCAGAAAATATAATGTCATTTCTATTTTACGTTGCATAGAGATGGGTATATTATTTGTAAATTTAGTTATGTGTGTAAAACATATATTATATATAAAACTTTAACGTTAAAGAAAATAAAATAGTTAATCCTGGGGTAAGCTAGGAGAAATGTAAAGTTATTCTTTGTACACAAAACGACTGACACATTTATAGGGAGAGCACCATGTTTATACATTAAGAGAAACGAGGAGACATTACTGTAGAAAGTCGCATGGCAAACGCTTGAATATATTCACAGTTCATATGTATGAAAGATAAGTATATGTAAAAATAAAGATTTTTGTATATCTTAATATAATCATATAACTGTAATGTTTGAAAGACAAGCGTATATTTTGAAAAAAAACATGAAAGAAAATGTTCTTTGACATTTTTTGCAGATCACATAAATAAGTAGTTCATTTATTTTGTTAAAATCTCCAGGGATTTTGTATGAGTTTATTTTGTACACAGACGTAGCTGAAAGCAAAATAATAACCGTGGAAAAACTTAAAGAAAAACTGAAAAAAATATTCATTTGCAGGAAAAAATCTTTTATTTATTTTTTTTTCTAACAAATATGAAAAATGCAGAGAAAAACATTTTCCTACGAAGCATGAAAGCAAAATTATGAATATTCATAGAAAACTGAAAAGTAAAGTTTTGTATGTGAAATTCTATATCTTCTCTCGTCTCACTTTAATTTTCTCTCACCCAGCTATTTTATATAAAATGATTGAGTATTAATATTTTAAATCTCTATGTTACACTTATTTATATATATATATATATATATATATATATATATATATATATATATATATGCATATATATATATATATATATATATATATATATATATATATATATATATATATATATATATATATATATATATATATATGGGTCTATTCTTTTCCGGGAAGTGCTGTATATGAGTGACTATAAAATAATTTTATAAAGAAATAATGATGGCCTTAGACACTGACGTATTTTTTTCAAATCAATAATCGAGGGTGATGGGTTAGTAAATAAAGTGTTGTTATATAAATATTTTATGAACATTTCGAGTATAAAAACATATTCTTTAAAACTTATGCGTGTGACATCTATATGTTTTAGTAGAACATTTGGTTATCGTTTGATATTTAAGAGTCTTGCATGTTCCTTTAATAAGTTTTTCTTTGTATCCGATTTCTCTGCACAGGCATTTTAATTGTCGTAGACACGGGACATTCAGTATATTATTGTCATTATACATCATATGAGATAACTAATTTTTATGATTTCTTGTTCAGATATACTATTACAGCAGGATGTGAAATGCTCACTAATAAAACCTGATTGCCACAGCTTATATATTTAAAAAATTCAATCTGGGCAAATTAAAAGAACGATATGCAATAAACTTGTTTTAAACTTGGTGAAAATTCCACGGAAACATATGAGACGCTTTAGAGAGCTTTTAGACCATAGTTGATGTAATAGAGTATCAGTTTACAGGGGGATATTCAAAGTAACCACAATGCCTGTGAACGATGATGAGCTGTGTGGAAGGACTAAGTAAGTCAATGCAACGTGCTACTTAGAAAATAAATGAAAAAATAATGGATAAGAACCGTCGTGTGTCCATATAGAAAATAGTGCATATTTTAATGCCAGGGTGGTAACTTCACACACAATTATCAGCAGGGAAATGAGGATACGAAACATTTGCACCGACTTCTTCCCAAAGGATTTCTACTCTTTTCACATACTATTTGACCAAGATGGACATCAAGATCGTTCTTCATTTTCCCTATAGTTCGAACCTCGTACCTTCTGTCTGACGGTTATTCCTTAAGCTCATGGGAAAACATAGATGATATGGCTCTGAGGCGATTAGGAGATAGTAGAGGCTGTGAGGACGATCCTTTATACGGTCAGAAAAGAGGACTTTCATGGGTCTTTCCCGAACTAGTTAAACGATACAACAAGTTCTTTGCAGCAAGAGGAGATAGCTATAAAGTATATTAGAGAGTCATATTTTCTACCAATAAAAACTCTCATACAAAAAGTTGGAAAACATATTGACGGCACTTTGTATGTAGTGTGATGAGGTCAAAATTAATAGATCTATCAAAGATAATGCCCTTTTTATGCATGGGTACAATTACGTATATTCAAAAGGTAAAATCGAAGTACAAAATGCAAAGCAAGTACTGTGCATTATATTCCATTGTGGTACTTTATGTTATATACATTTCTAATATATCTATAAAAGGGAAAGTGGCTGTCTGACTGACGGTCTGCCTTTGTATGTCTGTGTATATTTCGTTACACAATAACTGTCAATTTAAAGTCTAGAGACTTGAAATTTAATATACAGAGTATAAAGATTTGGGAAAATCTTTTTAATCCGTTTTCGGCCAGAAATTTAACTGTTAAGGGGTCAAAGTGCACGATTTGACCGTTGAGAACTCTACCAAACTCCTCCGACAATTTTGGGTATTAACTATTTTAGATATAGGTTCCTTGGGCGTGAATCTAACGTAATAACTTTCTTTGAGCCCAAAACAATAATTGTTAAGTCATAATAGTGGTCAAAGTTTTAAAAAATTATCTCTGTGGTCTACCCAATTACTCAGACAATTTCTGCTCTAAACTTTTGAAATTTTACATAAATGTTATTCAGAGATATGGCAAGTTTTTTAATCGGGTTGGGTCGAAAATTTGAGCTACCAATATATAAATGTATGTATGTTTGCATGTCTGCTTAAAACTTTCGACAAAAGCGACGAATTTTCACAATTTTCGTTTTGATGTTCGACCCTTCAGACGACAAATACCGAAAAAGTGGCTAAAAACATTAAATTCTTCACTCTCATCTTGGGCACTTTTCTGCAGGGGAGGTCGCTTTTTTCACCGATATTTTTGACATCCTGTTCGATTGTCTCGCCTTAATTTAAACATACGTCACTTCCGGTTTGGCGGTGTTCGCAACAGCAAATATGTCACGTTTTTCCCCGTCCTTTTCCACCCTCGCGGTACGGGTTCGAGGCTGCTTTCCTACTACCACTTTTAGTTTTGCTCACCATACACCTCCAAACACCCGGGCAACGCCGTGCCCCCATGCTAGTTAATTATAAAAAAAAACATCATGAGACAATTACTATATTCCAAAACCTAATTAAATAAAGGTAACATTCCCTATATTATGAAAAGTGTATTAATTGAAAACTTATCTTTCTAAATTAGACACAGTCCGCAATAATTCTACCTTATAACACTGATATTGCATCTTATAAAACATAGCAATATAGGGGAAAACGGAAGGAAACATGCAGTGAATATTATTTTGCGATGGACGAAATCTGTATGTTTATATATATATATATATATATATATATATACGTACATTATTCAATAAACCGCAACCGCGTTAGGATTTTAGATAACTATTTAAATATGCTTAAAATCATAAGTAAAATAGAAGGAGAGGAACTTGGCAATCAATGAAAACAATCACAAGTTGATAGGGATGAGTTGGAATTATTAGTATTCAATATGTTATCAATAATATATGCTTAATGTATTATATAAAGCTCACCTGTCTGTTTAAATATATGCATGTATGTATGTATGTATGTTTGTATGTCTGCATAAAACTTTCGTCAGAGGCGACAGATTTTCACAAGATCAGTATTGTTTTGAAGTTCGACCTTTCAAACGACACATATCAAAGAATTAGCTAAAACATTAATATCTTCACCTTCAACTTGGTATTTTCTACAGGGAGGGTCGCTTTTTTCGCCGAAATGTTCCAAAGTCATCCTCTCCTTTCGATTGTCTCGCCTTAATTTCAAACTACGTCACTACCGATTTGGCGGTGGTCGTAACAGCAAATATGTCAGTTTTTTTTCTTGTCCTTTTCCATATTTGCCGTACAAGTTAGAGTCTTCCTTCCTACTTTCACTTTTTTTTTGCTAAACCTACACCCCCAAACACCCGGGCAACGCCTGGCTGAAATGCTAATATATACGAGGAGCGTGCAATAAGTAATGCTCTGAGTCACTTCCAGTTGTCTGATGTAGCTGAAATTTATATTTCTACGGGTTATGTTGCTAATTACAGCTGTGAACTAATTGTGGTTTCTGTTTTACAGGTGTTTAAGCTGAGTCAGGTGTGAAATGGAGCCTGTTGAATGTCGAGCAATGATCCGGTTTTTGTATTTGAAAGGACGCACACCACAGGAGACTTTTGATAAAATGAAAGAAACTAATGGTGATAATGCCCCATCATATGACCTTGTAAAACGCTGGCATCGTGAATTCCAACATGGCCGGAAGTCTGTGGAAACAGCTCCCAGACCTGGTCGCCCACCTTCTGCCATTGATGAGGCATCTGTCTGTCAAGTTGAGACTGTCATTTTGGAAGATCGGCGCATTGCTATTCGCCAAATAGCCCAAGATGTCAAGATTAGTACATGGTCTGTAGAAATTATCATACATAACCATTTGCATATGCATAAGGTGTCTTCCAGATGGCTTCCCTGGTTGGTCAAACCATTCCAGGAGCGAGAACGCGTCGAGTGCTCGAGGATGAATTCGGAGATGTGCCAAGAAGGCGAGTCAAAGTTTTTCAAAAAATTGATTACACAGGATAAAACCTGGGTCCATCACTATTATCCAGAGTCCAAAGCCCAGTCAATGCAGTGGAAGCACTTGGACTCATCACCTCAAAAGAAGGAAGGGGGCAGCCCTCCGCTGGCAAGGTCATGCTCACAGTCTTCTGGAACTAGGACGGAATAGTGATGACAAATTTCCTGTCAAAGGGTACCACAATTACAGGAGCCTATTATGCTTCTCATTTGAGGAAATTAGAGGGAGCTATCAAAATCAAGAGGCGGAGCAAGATGAGCAAGGGTCCCTTCCTCCTGAAGGACGATGCTCAGGTCCACAACTCGCATGTTGCCAGATCAGAAGCACATGAGTGTGGTTATGAAATCCTTCCCCATCCTCCCTACTCTTTAAATATGTGTATGTATGTATGTGTGTGTATATATGTATGTATGTATGTATGTATGCATGTGTGTGTGTATGTATGTATAATCCAATGACCACAATTCGAAAAAGAGAGAGTCATTCCTTGCGGGGCCTGTGCAAATTTCAAATTGAAGATGCGTCCAAAACGGAAACAATCCTCAATGATCATAACAACGACGACGACGACGACGACGACGACGACGACGATGGTGATGGTGATGATGATGATTATGATGATGATGATGATGATGATGGGGGTGATGATGATTATTTTTCGAGGCTTATAATGATGATGGCACGATGGATTGAATTTAACATGAATAAATAGAAACAATTCAATACACGCAAATCATAGAAGATCACTGGATTCTTTCTCTATTTTATTAATGTTTAATTCATTTAGTCGTACCAGTCTGTATCATCGTCGTCATTATCATTGAGGATTAACTTACCTTGCATCCTCTGACTTTCGGCTCTTCTCAGCCATTAAATTGTTTTTGAAAGGAGAGCGTTTCCCAGATGATGCAGTCTTGATTTCCGAAGTCACGTCGTGGTTGGAGGACACACTTTAGATGTTCTAAAAACACGCCTCCAGAGTCGCATCAAACGATGGGAGAAATTGATAACTCTGGGTGGTTCTTATGTAGATAAAGACTAATACCGGTGTCAAGTTTCGTTGCTCTACTCCCAGGGGAAGAGGTTCATGGGCATTACTTATTGCATGCCCCTGGTGTATATATATATATATATATATATATATATATATATATATATATATATATAATTTTCATTTTACATCGTAAATTTGAAGTTATTTTTTTCAATTGACGTAGGCACTAGAATATTTCAATTAAAAGTCAAATATGAACAGGTAAAAATATAAAAGAATACAATAAAAGGAGGTATAGTTTGTTTAAACACTTACAAAAAATTTAGTTTAAACTTGCAGTTTTTGAAAGAAATTACAAGTGCGGATTTCTTTTTACTGCTTGTGTACATACATACATATATACACACATACACATGCACAAATACATACATACATATACACATCCATATATACATGCATATACGCACACATATATACATGCAAACATACGCATACATATACCTACATATACATACACATACATATATATGCATATATACACATGTATATACATATATATATGCACACATATATACATACATGCACCCATAAACATATATACACACATATATATATACATGTGCATATATACATGTACATATAAAACATACATACACATACACACATACATACATGTATGATGATTGCAACGTATTGTCAGGCGAGTGCTACTCCCTCAGACACTTAAAGGCCATAAGCCCCAAAATGACTTCGATCACGACAGGACCATTTTAATAGACAAATGTCCGAGGAAGTATCTATACACAGATGATGTTTAAGAATCTTAGCTTTGTACGACAAATGTTTAGATCCAGCAACAAGCAAGAGCAAGAGAGTCAGCAACAAGTAAAACTGCAGACCAGCTTAATGCGGGTTCTGTTCTCCCGCTTTATGTTTTTTTTTTAATCAGAGATTTGCTTTTCCAAAAAGGTTGCCTTCACCACGGCCTACGGGAGCCTTCCCCACCCAACATACACATACATACACACAAACACACACGGTGCTAGTTGGCCGTTGGCCCCGAAAAAGGGTTCATATTATATATATATATATAACCACACATAAAGGCATGCATATATATACACATATATACACATATATATGTATACAGAATGATGCCAGATAAGATGTTACATGCTTTCAGCTTTTCAGGCCTACACGCCTCGCAACTTTTCCATCGACACCGGACTATTTTTTAGTCAACAATCCGATAGAGTATCTATGCAAAGATGTTATCACAGAGTTTTAGCTTTGTACGACGGCTAAGTCTCTTTCCCCCTCTCTCTCTCTCTCTCTCTCTCTCTCTTCCTATCACCCTCTCTCTCTCTCTCAGTTTTGAATGTTGATATCCAGCAACAGGCAATAGCAAGAATTCTAACAACACGTAAACCTGCTGACTTAAATAAGCGGGTTACTTCTCCTAGAGAGGCTGCCTTCACCACGGGTAACAGTAGCCCTCTCCACCCCATAAACGCATGCAAATAAACAACATGCACCCACACATACATGTATACATTCTCATGCACGTAAACTTACATACGAATGTACACACAAACGGAATAAATGCATACATGAATATACACACATAAACGTAAACATATACGCAGGTACACACATATCCATATACACGTATACACATACACGTATATGTAAAATATACATGAAGGAAAGTTCATGACGATGATGGTTATGATGGGTACGATTAAATGAAATATTGAGCACAAATCCTCAATGATAATGACGACGATGATACAGACTGGTACGACTAAATGAATCCAACATTAGTAAAATAGAGAAATAATCCAGTGATCTTCTATGATCTGTGTGTATTGAATTGTTTCTATTTATTCATGTTAAATTCAATCCATCATGCCCTCATCATCATACTCCTCGTACAATCATCATCACCCCCATAATCATCACCATCACCATCACCATCACCATCGTCGTCGTCGTCGTCGTCGTCCTTATGATCATTGAGGATTGTTTCCGTTTTGGACGCACCTTCAATTTGAAATTTACACAAGCACCGCAAGGAATGACTTTCTTTTTCGAATTGTGGTCATTGGATTATACATACATACATACATACACACAAACATACACATTTTTAAACAGACATTAAAATTAGGTATAGAAGTCGCGCCACCATTTGAATATCCATTTAGGTTTATCCTACGCTATCTTCAACAATCTAGTCAAAAAGCTACCATAATTATTGTCTTAAATTATTCAAACCAAACTTTAGATAACTTTTTTATTCTGTTAAGTTTTTGTTATTTTTTTAATATCCCCTACTTTCATTTCCAGCCTCTTTCATTTTGCGGGGGTATATTTAGTATCCACTTGTCTTCTTTATTGCAGTGTCCCTCATCCTCAGACAGAAATCTCAGGAAATTCTCGGTTCTGTGTTTTAGTGTTTTCCACGGTAATTGTTTCCCTTATAAGGTTTCTCTGGAATGCCATCGTTTATCTCCAGAGTTTGTTATAGGTTTTTCCCTGTTATGGTTAAAACTCACCCTGTCAATAATATCATTAACTGCCTCACGCTGAGTAGCGGCTATAAAAAATTGTCACGTCCAAACAGCCTGTGTCTTCACAAGATTTATTGATTCACGAGTTTTCGTTTGTATGATTCTATGAAGTTATTTAATATGATCTCACATTGTTTTGTAGATAAGGGATTTTTTTTTCTGAGAGAAATTGTTGTATGGAATTAGTATATTAAGGCTGATATGTTTTAATCACCGCTTTAGACGCTCTGCTGGTATTGTTCTTCGTAGTTTGAGTATTTCCTCCATATTCATAAACCGTACATTCGCAATAGAGGAACTGCTGATGATAATGGTAAGATGTCATTTGTCCAGACTGTTTGACTGGATCAACATATTATTGCTATGCCGTTCTGACTATATATTTGATGCAGTGTGCAGAGTGGTGACGGAACATGTAAGGAATTTAATCTTATAATAACCATTTTTGTCTCTCAAAATACTAGTATTTCTGATCTCATATCGTCCAGCTTAATATCAGAGAAAGAAACGTCCCCTCCCTTCAGATCTCCGCTCTATTATTCTGCTTCGTGTGTTTGGCTTGCCCATATTTTTTAATACATAGATGTGTCCTTTTTTTCTATCTAGTCTTCTGCCTCTACCTGGCTTCCTCTTTTCCGATGGGGTGGTAGTTTCCTTCCGTATCATAAAGTGCGTTATTTCTCATGAGATTCTCTTTTATCATCTTATATAACGGTCTATTCAGGAAACATAATTCGATAGGAGGGAAAGTGGTGTAGTTTTCTTGTAATCAGGGAGGTTAGTTTTCTCATCCTCTCGGTGTTTGAAGGTTTGCATTACTTTTCAGACTGTGGCAGTAAATAGTACATTCTTTTATGCAACTTATCATTATTAGACTTTTAACCCTTTTTTCTTTTATTGTTGCTGGATTTAGTCCTAATAAAGGGTTAGGACCTTTCTTTATCAGGGACTGGTGGCTGAAACTTGGTGCTATCTATCATGACAATAGTGCCACTCTCTGAGGAGATAAAGTCTACAAAACTACGTACGCGACTTGTGGATAAACAGTTTTTGTGGTACTTTTATTGTATGTGTACGTTTGCCAGTATTGAGATTTAAATTAATTTGTTGTGTAATATGTAGTCTCCAAATGTCGACGGCTTTATGTTTTGTATTAGACCATATTTACTATTTATAGAGGAAATGACATCGTCCGTAACGTGTGAAACGTGCTGGAGTGCATGAAAAAGCAGCAGGCATGTTTCCAACAATGTAGCCAGGGTTTACACGATAAAGTATCTTTTTTCTCAAATTCTCGGAAAAGACTTAAGACAGGAAGACAGATTAAAATCGTGCATAAGGTCCAGCAACCTTTTTTCTTCTTTACATGTTTTTATATGCACGAGCATATTAGAAGAAGAGCAGAAAAATCTAGGACAACAATTAATATTTCTTTTAAATTGGAACAACGCAGTATTATGCACGTGCTCCGTCGTTTTTGTCCCAGTTTTGTCACATACTATGTTATTTTGGAAAACCGATCTGCATTATCCTGCAAACACTTTCCTTCGAGAACCATCATGATTGCGTGATTAATATGCAAGCTAGTGGATGTTAAATTCGGAAATTCAAAGCCATACCCTCGTGCATTTGACCTGGCGACATCTCGGTGATTGACTGGATCGTGTTCTTGCACGAAAAGCATACAGCTGACCGCCTTCTTCCAATTTATTTTTGTAATAATTTTTTAAATTCTCACAAGTAAATTATAATAGGCTTTTCTAACTGTGGTGCTTTTGGCAAGACATTTTTTCCCTATTCTGTCTTGACCCTAGAAATCTGCAAGCAGAACCTTGCCTGTGATGGTCAGCACTTGCGCTCCTTTCAAAGTAAATAATCCAAGTGCTTAAACTTCATGGACTTGATATTTTCTTGATAATCGTGAGAAATGAAGATTACCTCCTTTTATTCAGTTATTAAGGTATAATGGTGCTTATCTGGATGTAGCTCCAAGCACTCTGGAAATATGTAAAGAAACTGGAAAATTATTAGTCAGAGGCCTTATGCATATGCGCAATGTTATGGTTGATATTTCCTACGAATACGAACGTCTTAGGAAATTTGGAGATTTGCCTCGCGTCAGTCTCAGAACGTAGCCGCCTCTAGGTGTGAAAGGTACCTTATAAATGCCCAAATAGTTCAGAGCGGATCAAAGAGCTGTATCCACATATTTATGGAGATGCAATTATTCCTTGTTTTAAGAGTTTGTAATCTGATGTTATGGGATATAATGACAATATATTAATTTCATAAAAAAGCTCCCATACTAATCTCATATTTGATTACTAATAACCGGACCGCTGTGCGGCACTGAACGGACAGTTTTTCATACTTGGCCCAGTAACTATACATATAAACAACGGTCCAATATTAAAGCAGATATGTTATTTACTACATGATGCGAAGCAGTAAGATCGGACAACTGGAAGTTGTTCAGTGCAGTAATATTTGAACTCCATACATATGAATGTTGATGTAGTATAATTTAAGCAGGTAGAATGATATTCAATCATGCTAAAATTATATGTCTTCGCTGGTAAAAATAACTGCATACCATTCTTGCCTTCAATTCTATATTTCAATGATGTCCTATTCTCAGCATCCATCGGCTCATAGATATGAACACGTCGACCTACATATGGTGTATTAACCTTATTATGGTTTACAATTACTTGTGCCCATTTTTTCTCAGAAATGTAAGTTCCTATATTTCTATACAAAAACAAAATAGCGTATATACATTTACTTATCGCACGTGTTGCGTTTATTAATCCAAACAGTAATGCTCCGTTAGATATCTAAGTTCTTAATTAATTTTACACATATACATCTCATTTATTATACCATATAAAATATGGATATATATGAATTAGTTATATATATATATATATATGCGTATGTATATATGTATACATATATATACATACACATTGAAAATTGTAATAAAAATGTATGCATTAGTTTTATAACGCACACTACCTGTAGATAGAGAAAAGAGTAACTAATTACATCTTCGGTCGGTGGATTTGTTTTTCAGTACAAAATGCACCTTATTTATTTTGTTATCAACTGGCGTGTATGTTTTGACTTAATTCTTTTCGGGAAATTTAACCACTCGTTATGACGACATTTGAAATTTATCGACATCAAAATCCCACCATATATGTAGCATCGTTATACATCTTATGGTTAGTGTTGAAAGCTGAGATATTATAAACCAGAACGCCGTATATGTTCGTAGGATATAGATTGTGGTTCCCTAGTAATCTCGTTAGACTTAAGTCTCGAGAGACAATAAGGAGTCACTTTGTAAGTTTCTGCATTCAAATTCTATAGTGAAGATAGTGTTGCCCAACTCGAAATCTTTATGTCTTATCTTTTCCCCTTCATGTTGAAGGATATTTCAAGGACAATTATAAACAATACTGGTAAAGGGATAGATAACTTATCATTCCACGAATTTCTTTCAGGTTTTGTGCAAGCCAGGGTTTACAATAAAATCTATTCAAATGTTAATCATTAGATTGGAATACATTAATTACATGTACTTTAAAAAATCTAAATAAAACCGGATCTAGAAATAAAATGTTGCCCACCAAAATATAAAATATTTGATTACAACCAAAACAATAATCTATAATACAAAATGAAATTGTCTGTTTGTTTGGGTGTTTGTGGGAATGTGTGTTCGTATGTCCGCTAAAAATCTTCGTCAGCTGTATCTGACCGATTCGACAATCTGAATGAGCAATGCAAAATTAGAACAAAGAAAAGTTAATATTATGTTGGCCGACTGGATCATGTCTTTGCGAAGGATATTCATTTTCACGTCGCGATTTTCGCAGGTACTGCCACCGCAGCAAACTGGAACTGTTTAAAACTGCTATTTTGCAGCGTCATGGTGGCATAACACATCGTGGCCGTGACAGCTTGCGTATTTACTTTTCCGACCTTTATTTATGTAACTGTTTCGGGTTTGAGGTTATAACGCAGCTGCAGCAGCTCATTTTTTTTCGGTTGGACAAGCTGTTGTTTCGATTGAGAGAAGAGTTGTTTTGATTCACTATAGAATTTAAAAGCAGGAACTTACAAAGTGATTGCTTATTGTCTTTCGAGACTTAAGTTTTACGTGATGGCTAGGGAACCGCAATCTTTATTATACGAGCATATACAGTGTTCTGGTTTATATTTATATTTTTAAGGCGGGATTCCTCCCGATGCCTTCTGCCGGAATATCTGGTGAATTGGTTGTTCTTTTTTCGTGAGACTCTATTAAAGTGCTCAGTAGCACAGCAGCTGTTCTATCTTAACGTCATGTTCAGCCGGGAAATACCGAGTATCTATGCCAGTCTATTATATAAATCTCAAACGACGGTGTGTTTTTGAGTTTGCCCGTGTGTTTCTGTGTTTGTATGTCCGACAAGCAAATACTGTCGACCGCATTTGACCGTGTCGAAACTGGTACTATCTGAAAAAGAAATGTATCGGAAAAATAATATATTAAAATTAAAAAGAAAAGAACATCTATGGGGATCAACTAGACAAGTTATTTTCACTTTTCGCGTCTGGATCCTCGTAAGTTACGGACGCGTGGCAAACTAAATATATCTTTAAAACGGTATATTGCACGTCATGACGTCATAATTCCCGATGGTTGTTACAGAAAAGGCGTTAGCTTTTTTTCGCTTCTTTTCATCTTTCGCGTTTCAGGTTCGAACCCAGCTGCCGCAGGTCATTTATTTTTAAGGCGCACGGAAACACGATGCTTTTTTGATTGAAAGAAAATTTGTTTTGATTCATGTATTTATTTTTAGAGGTTGTGTTATTCTTCGTATCCCTTTCTGCCGAAATATCTGGTGTGAAGGTTGTTCTTCTTTTAGTGGGGATATGGATGAAATTGCTCAATATCCTTAGTGTAGCAGCTGTTTTCAAACTTAAGTTAATCTATTGATAGGTAACGCCGGATATCCATCCCAATGAATTATATAAAGGAAAGTCATCTGAATGCGTGTTGGTATATACACTACACACGTTTGTCAACCGTGACCTACTGCGCAAAACTGTTACCATTTGACGGAGAAATGCTTCGGGTCAATAATAGTTGAAAATCAGAAAAAATATTTATTTTGTAGGTGTTTAAAATACCATATCTTGCAAGGTTGTAACTTTTCGCATCGCAAATTTCCCAAGTGACGCACGCGTAGCAAACTGAAACTATGTTCATAAACGTTATTTTCCAGCGTTATTGCGTCACAAGTCGCTTTGGCCCTGACAGCTTGAGCGATTTCTTTTTATCCTTCCTTTTGTGTTTAAAGTTTGAACCGAGTTGGCGTGTCTCATAATTTTATTTTGCTTGCACGGACACTCACTGCAATTTTGATTGAAAAGAAATTTGTTTAGATTACTTAAAAAAAATTCGGGTGATGTTCGGAGATTTTATTTGTATCTCTTTCGTAGCGGTATCGATAAAAGTGCTACATATCATTTGTAAATCAGCTGTTTCCAATATGAACTTCCTGTCCATCCGGGCAACACTGGGTATCTATGGTAGTTTATTATATAAAGGAAATACTATGTGTCTTACTGTATGTGTGCGTTTGTATATCTGCTAAAATCTGGTAATATCTTAAAGAGAAATATCTCGAATGCATAATATGTAAAAATAAGACAAAATGATTAATGCTGTGGTTGTTTACTAGACTACTGTCTGGAAGGGCAGGATCAGATTTCGCGCCGCTGTTATCGCAGGCAACGCATGCTTAATTAATTATCTCTATGTTTTAAAACCTGTTTTTGCAACACTATAACGTTACAAGTACTCATGTCTGTCTCGACTTACGCGTTTGCCAGTAATTGTTTCTCTTCTTTTTCTCTTTTACGTTGCAGCTGAGTGTTTTTTTTTCTGTTTTTTTTTGGTCGCACACGTATTCTCTGTTATTTTGATTAGAAAGACAATCTATTTGGGACATTGCTTTATTTTTCTGAGCTGTTTCAATAAACGGACGACTAAAGTGCTCAATAATCTGAAAATAGATTCTCCTCCTCATATATTTTCTACAGAAATACGTGGTTAAGATGGTTTTCACGCACTTCTATTCTTGGGTGATTTCGTTCTTTTATTTCTGAGATTAATGTAGGGGTATCGATGAAAGTGCTCAATATCTTTAGCAGCTGTGTCCAGAACGGGCATCATGTCGGCTGGAATTTATGCTTCTTTCATATTAAGAAAATTCGTATATGTCTTTGTGTTTGTCTGTATGCTTGCTAAAGATTTCGCATTCGCATCCGACCGTGTTAGCAACGATAACACCTTAAAGAACAATAAATAATATGTAACAAATAAGAAAAACTATTCTTGTCATGAAAATGTCAGACCCCTGTAAGTAAGAAAGCAAAAACTAGATAAGTTTGAAAATGATATCAGAAAAAGGCTAAAATCGAACCCAGTAGGCAAGTGTAAAAAGATAATATAGATTGAAATGCTAGGAATGCAGAACGATTGCCGGTGTTCTCGCGAATAGCTAATTTTTTTTTCTCCAAGATAGATAATTAATAAAGGAATTCAGTTGATTGTTCATTCTTTAGAAATAACTCGATATTAAACATTTCAGTTAAAAGAATGCGCATGCGAGTTTATGAATGATGATTAAAAATAGGTTAGATATTCAACAATTAAAATTGGGAGTTCTTTGTTTGCCAAAAATGTGTTTTGACAGACATATGTCAAATTAACGTGAAATTTATTCACATAAAACAGCACACCTCTGACGGCATAAAAATGAGAGTCTCAATATATTGAGACAGGGTTCAAAGTTAGAGACAATGAGAATCAGAGAACCACAGAAGTAGTGATAAAGTCAGATAGAGGCGAGAGTCTGACAGCGACTTAATGGAGTTGATGCCCTTAGATGAGAAGGGGGAAAAAGAGTAGATCATGTCGCCATACAAGATTGAATTCCTGAGTCATCAATCGGCCGGCTGATGAATAATGAAATTACTAGAAATATCTGGTGGGAAAGTTGTTACGTACTATTTTGGGGAGAGGGGGTACCATTTTCTGTGATTTTACTATTTCATTTCGAAAATATTATGGGGGTAACAGTGGTGTTACATATAGCAAGTAAATACTGCTTTATATATTAAGTATAGTACTTGTGTCAAACGGAACTTCATGTCAACTCGAAAAACGTTTGGCCCTCAAACTAGTATATAATAAAAATATGTTTTTAACTTGTGATTGCTGGCCGACGTAAGAATTTAGTAGTAAGCCTCTTAGGTGGTTTAGATGTGTTTGCTTTCATAGTGGTCGGAAGAGATATAAGAACGTATGAATAATAATTAAACGTGTAAGAAATCATTTAAAGCTTTGCTTATGTACTTAAACATAAATTCAAATTGAACTATAAATCAACGGTAAAAATGAACGTACATAAGTAAGTGAAACGACAAATAAGACCTAATAGCATATCTTTATTTTACATCATTATATCTATCGTTAATTTGCATCCGGTTTTTATCACCTGCCTCCAAGACAATCAAGTAACGATAAAGGACTCGTAATAATTCAATTATTTTGCTACTATTTTTGAATAATTCTGATATATTTAGATGCGCCATTTTTATTTGTCTTCCTATTTTTCCTATAACTTCTTTTCTTCTATTTTGCTTGTTCACTAATGTTGGCAATTGTTTCTAAATCGGGTTCATTGAAAATCAATTTGTTTTACACAAATCTCATTGGGATTCGTAACTGAGGTTCATGGCTGGTAGTAATTCGGAAAATGTGATGAGATTTTAATACTGATACGATGACTTCGATCGTATCGAAGTGTGGTTTGTTTATTTTCGAGTAACATCCATAAACACGGTTGCCAATATATTCTGAATTACGTCAATTCCATTAGGTAACATACATACTGTTGCAAAGTAAACCATTTTTTTATATTGGCACGTTTACATTTTCTTCATGTTCTGAAATATATATATATATATATATATATATATATATATATATATTATATTTGTCATATCATTGTTGATGGTGGTGTATATGTGAATCTGCTTGATTTGTATTTTCGCTTATGCCCTTATGTGTTTTATCAATAGAACCTCGTATTCGACAAGCAGCCAAATCCACCCCAACAAAATGAGATCCCTAGTATAAGAAAGCCTTTCACTTTTTTTTACACATTGATCTCGACTTATCAAGGCCCGGAAGCCACTCAGGGATAAGGGTTATTGCAAGCACATTACGTTAGTGTGGAGACTTGATGAAGTGTTTACTTAAGGGGGCGGTTCATTAGGAATTTGTTTACGTTAGACTTGAAGATATCCAAGTTGTAGTCCGATGGGAAGCAAGCAGATGGAACAGAGTTCCGCAGGCGTGCAGTTCTAAGAAAGAAGCTTTGTTCATGGAATCCGCGTTTTGATTTAGACACAGATATAGAGTTGGGGAAGTTTTGCTTCAATAGATTCTTCCAAAGAATGGCTACACATTGGAACTCACTTCCAGGTTTCTGCTTTCCCAACTGTAGGGGCATGAAGAAGTTTATCTGTAATCTAAACAGACACGTTTTTGGGTCACCTCCCTTCATAATAATCCTTGCAAATTATGTCCCCAATAGTAGACCCCTACTTAATAGGCAGGTTGTCTTGTTTGGGGTTAAAATAAAATTAATAAAATATATCTATTCAAAACGAATATAACCTTTCATATCAGAATAAGTACATTTTATTCGAATACAATCGAATGAAACATCATCGTTGTGATTTAATTTATCACTTGATATCCATATAACTTGAGTAATGCTTGCTATTTTAAATATTTTTTGTTATCTATTAGAAAATATAGACACAATGACAAAAAGACTATTTAGGACGACCCCCTGCTACTTGAAATAATGAACTATACCATGTTACTTCCGTTCATGGCGTCACTTCCGGTGAATAAAAACTGGTTTAACAAGAGATCCAAACACAGACACGCAGAGAGTATTGTCGTCACCACTGGTACAGGCGATGAACAAAGATATTGGTCTATTACCCCGTTTATGTATTTTTGTTAATAAATATTATTATTTATTTAATTGTTACTCCACATTCATGAAACGGAATTCGAACTTACATGAAAAAAACAAAAATAATAAAAATTACACTTTGTCGACGAAAAATTCGGCTTTACAAAAAACAACCTGTCAGTGACTATTTGACGCATTTCATGCGAGGACTTTCGAAAAAATAACGAAGACAAAATGCAAATACACTCAGTCTATAAATGCGAGAATATGAGAACGAGGTCGAAAGTAAAACCTCTTTTTATCTGTACGAAAAGAAAAACCTCGTAAACTCGATGTTTTAATGATGTTTTTTATTCCTTGGTAGTTGTACAAAAAACTATTATTGTCTTAAAAAACGACGTTTTATTGTAATCCGTTGATAGGTAGAAAATTTTTACAATTTTAGATGAAAATAAAAACATAAAAATAGCGTTACGCTTCGCTTTATAAAGACTAAAAAATAATCTAAATTATATACATAACTGTTCACTTTTTAAGCAAATTAGAATTCCAGCTTGAAAAAAACGAAACTGCGTTTTTTGAAAATAAAAACGAAGCTGTCCATTTTTAAAGGTTAACCTATTTTGCGCAGGTGTGTTGCAGTTGACTTGTAAGTGATCAATAATTTATTTTAAACTGACATTTTTAAATTGTTGAATATTTTTATTTCTAAGAGTCATTTGTAACAATAGTTTATTTCTATGGGTTGGAAAACGGAATTATTCAAGCTTTTTTGTCTCGGATTTTAAATAGTTTCTTTACTTTTCCTGGCACTGAAGTGAACATTTTTATTTTAATGAAACGTAAATATCATTTTCTTTCAGTAAATGTTTAGAACCCCCCCCCCCTTAACACACACATGAAACAAAATCAAAGTCATATTTTGCCTCTTTGAGATTGTTCTTTGTCAAGTTTCAGAATATTATTTTTATTTGTCGTTCGTCTGGGAAGGATATACAATATGTCAGATTTTTAGGCAATAATTGCGCAATGATACAGGGGTTAGATCGATAACCAACGAACTTAGAACGAAAGATGTTAACACCAAATCAAACAATAAACACAGTGACAACAGATGTTGGAGAATACATTGTTTCTTCAACAGAAGGAACAAGACTAAGAATTGCTACTTCAACAGAAGAGACATAAATTATTTTAAATGGATTGAATAAGACGGAATGCAGTGATGAAAGCACTGCATTTTTCCAAAACACTATATGGATTTCCATCGATACATTTAACTATCTCCCCGAGCAGGATATGACTTTTGACGCTTTCCATTAAAGATACGAGGCTGCAAAGAGTGGATTAATGCAAAACACGTCCGCCTCTTTATAGCGGATGATTTAAAATGTTTCATTTTTGCACAATGTCTCGTCTCAGTAAAATACGCAGGGATAAAAAGAAGAGTCATATCCAGACTCAGGATCGCTCATACTCCACAAGTTGACAGCGGATTTCCAACATTTAATAAGGTAAAAAACGACTCAGGAAACATCGAAGAATCAAGAGTGCCACACGTGCGAACGACTAGTTTCAGGCCAAAGTGTTACAGTCATAGTAAAAAAAATAAAAGAAAACGAGAAGTAAAACCAGGAACAACAAAAGAGTGGTCATCTAATCTCCAAACCTAGTTCACAGATGTTCGGGGGGGGTAACATTTGTCAGTTAGATGTGTTCACAAAAACAGAACATGCTATAAGTGTGCCAGGAATGGCCACAAAGGAATGCATTGCAAAAAGAAACAAAAACAACAGGGTTAGATGAACAGAATTCGACGGAAGATTCGAGAAAAACCGACGCAACCACGTCACTGTCCACATCCTCAATAAAGTAGTGATGTTACAGCTAGACTCCGACTCAGACTTGTCGGATATTAACCTACAGACATGGACATTTTCAGAAATCAACCATGCATAAGACAGCTAAGACAGATCGAGCAGGCACAGGCGATAAAGTAAAATTTGAGTAAGAATTGATACTACCCGTATCATTAAATTGCACTAACAAAAAAGTGAAAGCATAAAACATTCGAAAAGCTTTTCAGAACGGTCAAAATGGAGTGAAAGTATCCTATGAACAAGTCCTGCCATAAAGTAGAAGTGTCGTCTACGGGGACAAAACAGCTGCTGACGAGTTAAAAAAATCCAGAAGTTTCCTCATCGGTATCTGAAGATGTACTAATGCTGTAGCCAGATTCGAACTGAAGGAACCAAGTCTACCATTTTAAAGAAGAAACGAAACGTTCCGTTTGTGGAAACTGAGAAAATTGATAAGGAACTGGATCGGGCAAAAAAAAAAGATTGAACACTATCGAAAGTCAGCACCAGTTATTGGCCAGCCCCTACCGTATACGTGAGCAAAAAGTATCAGATTCGTGTATGCGCGGATTTCCTAATGGGTCTTAATTTAGGTCTTAAAGATTACCACTATCGCCTACCAACACCAGAGGAGGTATTCAACAAACTAAATAGTAGTAAGAATTTATATGAGGTTGATTAAAGCGACGAATACTTACCGATCTCCGCCGAGGAGGAATGTTCCAATATTCTCTAGATCGATACGCAGAGGTTAGCTTTTCCGGTCAAAGTAGCACCTGCGTTTTTTTAAAGTAAAATATGACGAGTTTCCTTCCTCTCTCGCCGTTACATCAGACATTTTTCTTTTACGTTCCTCCTCTATTTCTATTTTTACAGTTGTCTGGTTTCCTGACGGATTTGTAATGCTTGTTTTATTCCTACATACTCTCCATTAAGGTAGTCGAATGCATACACTTTAATGACAACCTTTCAGAGCAAGCCTGCTGTCTGTTGTGCCTATTCAACTAAATTCTGAATATATAAATCATTTTTTGTTTGGCACTTTGACGTAACAAACCAGATCGCTTTATGTTTTTGGAACAATATATTTTTTGTGCTTATATTGCCAAATTAAATTAAATAGTATTGCTTTTAATTCATGTTTGTTATGCTAAAAGAAAAAGTCTAGTTTTTTCTGATATGAATAAAATATTGTATAATCTTATTGTTTTAAATATTTTATTGCGACTTTTTGGATCTACTATTAAACACTTTTATTTCGACGATATTTTATCCGTTGAATATTTCAGATAAAAAAAAAATGAAATTCGTAGTGGTTTCTGGCTTTTACTTTTAGAAACCTGCCATTTCTAGATTTAAATATTTATTATCATTTTTCTAAAATCTATGGCCTCGGGACTGTGTAGATTTTTTTCTTGTCTAAAAGACATCTGATTATATTAGGTATTAGACCAGTCTAAGTGTTTGAAATGATTTCATGCTTTCTTCTTCTATATCAAGTTTAGAATATATATATATATATATATATATATATATAATTATTAATTTTAATGGTATTTATTTGAAAGTAAACATTTACATTTGGTCACTACAAACGTCTATCTGTTCAGTCAATGACATTTGTAAGTTGTAAGCTTCTTTCTTAGAACTGCACGCCTGTGGAACTCTGTTCCGTCTGCCTGCTTCCCTCCGGACTACAACTTGGATGTCTTCAAGTCCAATGTTAACAAATTCCTAATGAACCGCCCCCCCTAATTAAACACTTCATCAAATCTCCACACTAAGGTAATGTACTTGCAATAACCGTAATCCCTGAGTGACTTCCGGGCCTTGATAAGTGGTGATCACTGTGTAAAAAAAAAGTTGACCCTGAACAATTCGACGCTATAGAAAAAAAAGAAAAGAAAACACTTTTAAAAAAGTTTACAACAGTTGCGAGCTCTCTGCAAGAGAAGGATCAACATGGAGAAGTCGTATTTAAATCTTTTTGGAAAGTTGTGCAAAAATTGTCACGGCTTGATTCATAGACAATATAAATTTAAAATTATTAAGGTAGGGCATATTTTACCAGAATAGTAGGTTGTGTTAGTTAAGAATTGATTAATCTTACTATCCAAATTCATTAAGCGTCTGCTTATAAACCAATTTTTGCGTATCAAAAAAAGGTTTTATAAATGTATTCGTTGGCACATAAAGTCGCGTGTCAGAAAAGAAGTTTTAGGGTTTGAAGACTCAGAGAGTTTAATTAAAAAAATAAAGAAAAGAGAAATAGAGTTAATAAAAAATTGAATGTAGCAGAAAGCGGGAGATTAAAAAAATCCACCTGGAACCATGTCTCTATAATGAAGAATAAAACGCTAAGCGTTTATAGACTCATAATTACATATTCATAACGAGACATATATCTATATAAATGCATAGATATACACATGCATGCATACACATACATGCATACATACACACATATATGCATAAACACACACTCACGAACATGCACATAAACAAAAATACGTACACAAATACTAACGTATATCACATTACAGAGAAGCCAAGGATTTTCATTACTCTTCAAACATTAAAAGACACTTGTTTAACAATTCGAGGAGACTTATTGTATTTGAATATGTTTATATTGTTAATGAATATGAAATTTAGTAGAAATACATTATGAAGGATACGTTCCAAGCAGCTACACATTTCGGACAGTTAAATTTAACGTGCTTATTATTCCTTTAATATAATTTGTTACCCTCAGCCAATTAATCCTGAATTTTAATCTCCAAAGTAAAGGTTTAACTGATACAATATAGTTGCTAACGTACTAACAAATAGTGTTGCTTATTCAAAAATCGAGACGATAAAAAAATGCTTACAAATTTCGAATTTTGTGTCAGCTATTTTTCTCCAAGTGAGAAAATCACTTACTCTCGAAGCTGCATAAATTTAGGTGAAGTTAATCAGAATATATGATATTGAAGATATCAATAAATTTTTTATTTGTTAAAAGACTGCATCTGGTCTATTTTCTTGTCTAACTCATTTCTAGAACTTCTACCTATTATGGCATTTTATGTGTACAATACATGGTTCTTCAGAGCACTGTTCTCGACAATTATTCCAATTTTACTAAACTCTAAACTATTTTCTAATTAGAAAAAGCTATGTTCTTACGGCCCAATTAAAGTCATCATAACATATCAACTTACTTTTTCTTATTTAGTTATTAACACTTTTGTTAAAATCTTGACAAAAATCTACAGCGTATACATCATAATATCATTAGTGCATAAAAGCGAAATTATTGACACAAAAATCCAAAGGAAATCATAAATAGATTTATTTTCAAATACACTGATAAGTATGTAATTCCATGTCATATAACTTGATTTACTCAAGTTAAGATATGAAATTTCTCGGCAGATCGTATTTAACACTACGTTTTATATTTCGTCTTAAAGGAATGACATATTGGCACATTTTTAAACATCCGAATTCAGTTATAGTAAAGACGATGAATTACAACGCGAGTTCATCCAAAATACATTCTGCCGAAACGTATTATATTTTAACATGCGTCTCAATATGTGCAGAAACTAAAACCGTATTTTATACGGGATATCGTTCTTTATTGTCTCAGTTCTGATTAGTCAGGTGCTATGCATACAACAATCACTATTGTAATTACTTTTAAAAAATAGATGTCCAAAAACCAAAAGTGCCTTTCAAATTGTCAGCAACCACCCCATAAAAGTCATTAGTTTGTGATAAATGTAGTTCATAAGGAGACCAGAAAAATAAATATTTTAACAAGCAATATAGTTTCATTGTACATCTGATGTGTTGACGGTAATATCAAACTAGATCACTTAATCTATGTACAATTGTTTACTTTCTAGAGTAATAGCTCTTACATATGTAGCCCACTCGATAACGTTTGCCATAGAGATCTATTAGGTTGTCCGGAAAATAATGGCCAATTTTAGAGAAAAAGGATTTATTAATACAATAGGTGACGCTAGACATTGAAATTAGTCAAAGTATGATCCTTGAACAGCCATGCATTTTTGCCATCTATCAACTAGATCATTTATGCCTCGTTGATAAAAATTCTTTGGCTTAGATGCTAAGAAATCTTTGAAAAAAGATTCAACCTCTGCATTAGATCTGAAAGTTTTGTTGCTTAAAAAAAACGGCTAAATGCTTGAAAAATGGTAGTCCGTGGGTGAAAGATCTGGAGAATAAGGAGGATGTTGTAGAGTTTCGTATCCCAAGTCTGTGAGTTTCTGCAGTGTCATTCTCGCAACATGAGGCCGCGCATCATCGTGGAGCAGGAGTGGACCACGCCTATTCACTAATGCAGGTTTCAATTTTTGTAAATGATGATGCATTTCTTCGAGTTGATTGCAGTAAACCTCTGCCGTGATGCTCTGATTAGCATCCAGAAAGCTGTAATGAATAACTCCAATTGCACACCACCAAACAGTCAGCATAATCTTCTGTTGGTGACACTTTGGCTTTGGAAAATATTTGGTTGGTTCATCACAATCAAGCCATTGACCTGATCGTTTCCGATTATCATAAAGGATCCACTTTTCGTCACAGGTGACTATTCGGTCAATAAATGGATCATTAATGTTTCGCAAAAAGAGCATCGAACACACTTCAAAACGTCGAGCTTGTTGATTTTCATTGAGCTCATGTGGGACTCATTTGTCGAGCTTTTTCACCTTGCAAATTTGCTTCAGATGGTCCGACACCGTTGAACTGCTGATACCAAGTTTCCGAGACATTTCCCTGATACTTTGCCATGGGTTTTGCTCAACAATAGCTCTCAAATGTGTATTGTCAAGATTAGATTGCCGTCTTCTTCCTTCTACATCTTTAAGGCTCTCATCACCACTACGAAATTTCTGAAACCACCTTCGTACTGTTCTAGCACTTGTGATGCCTTCTCTCCATGCCCTATTGATATTTGCAGTTGTTTGATAAGCATTGTTACCAAGCTTAAACTCATGCAGGAAAAGTAATCGTAAGTCTTCTTTTCTCATACTCCAAATTATGGGCTCATTCGCTCATAAAGCGTTTTCTGAAAGAAAAGAAATTATAAAAGAGCACATATAAATCAATAAACATGTTGATGTTTACCTGAAATATAATAAACATCCTATGATAAAATCCAATTTAAAAACATACTTCCTGAAATGGCCATTATTTTCCGGACAACCTAATACTTCTCAGAATTTCTAGCAACAGAACAGCTTAAAATGCCCACTCATGCATTACATCGACTTTCTACGAACGACTGATTAAAGTAGTTGTGATCAATCACGAGCTCAAACATTTTATCAACGTTTTTATGTATAGTATTCTACAAGCATTTCTGACATCGAGACAGATGATTCTTTTATATTTCGCGGATTTTTAAATGGCAGAAATAACGAATATCTTTATTATTTTCGCGTCTCTGAGAGAAGATTAGGGTTAGGGTTCGTGGCCTAACGGTTAAGGCGCCGGACTGTGAAAACATGGTCTGAAGTTCGATCCCTAGAAGCAGTTGAGCTACATTGATGAGAGTTAATTAACTCAAACCACGCGTGTACGTAGTTTACTGTTGTTTTTTTTTTTAAATAATAAAAATAAATTAAAAAAAATGTTATATATACGTCCAAACAAAGTATGGGCGACGTTCTAAAATAAATAAACAAAAAAATCGAGCTACAGACTCGAAATTTGATATACAGGTACTGGGATTTGGGAAAATCGATGTGATCGGTTTTGGGCCAGAAATTTGGCGATTAAGGGGTCAAAGTTCAACGATTCGACTTTTGAGAACTCTACCAAACGCCTCCGACAATTTTGGGTCTACGCACTGAAAATTTTAGATATAGGTTCGTTGGACATGGATCTAACTTAATAATTGGACTTGAGCCAAAAACAATAAATCTTAAAAGGTCATAATAGGGGTCAAAGTAAAAAAAATGACCTCTGCGGTCTCTTCCAAATTACTCAGACAATTTCTGGTCTAAATATTTGAAATTTTACATAAAGGGTATTCAGAGGTAGGGGAAGCTTTTTCATCAGTTTAGGTCGAAAATTTTTAGTTACCAATATATAAATGTATGTATGTCTGTTTGCATGTCGTAAACTAAAACTTTCAATAGAGGCGACAGATTTTACCAATATAAGTACCGTTTTAATGTTCGACCTTTCCTACGACAAATATCGAAAAATTGTCTAAAAACATTAATATCTTCCCCTCCAACTAGGCACTTTTGTACAGGGGGGTCACTTTTTTCGCCGATATTTTGAAAGTCATCCTCTCCTTTAGATTGTCTAGCCTTAATTTTTAAAAATATCGCTTCTAGTTTAGCGGTGGCCGTAACAGCATAAACGTTAGGTTAAAACCCGTTCTTTTCCTCCTTTGCGGTACCGGTTCGAGCCTTCCTTTCTACTACCACTTTGTTTTTTGCTCAACATACACATCCAAGCACCCGGGAAACGCCGGGCTGAAATGCTAGTATATATATATATATATATATATATATATATATATATATATATATAATTTTCTTTTTGATGATTACAACCACATGACAGTAGTTTTCCATCTCTTCCTTGTGTGTTATTGCGTCATTGTGCATATTGATGACTTTTCAATCGAGTATTATTCCTACATGAAAGTTTGCACATGTGGAATATTACTGCCCTTCTTGAAAAGGTGATCGGCTGATAATAATCTGAATCCTCGTATGCAGTGTCAAGACACTTTTAGATTTGAAGATTAAATCACACCTATGACAACTTAGCGTTGCCATGTGTGCTGTATAAACTTCCTAATTAGATACTCGTTCCTGTCTTTGATTGTGTGATTTCATATTATTAACACCCCAGCTTTTGATAAGAAGTATCTGCTACAGATAATCCACTTCAGTTCTAGCTGCCATTTCACTGACATTGTAGTCCTGCTTTCTTGAAGCGCTTTTTAATATAGCATGCACTACACGCTGCTCTTCAAAAATCGGAAGACTTTTTCTGGTTGTTTTTTTCTACACATTTTTTTCGATCTTATGGTTGGCTTCCCACTTTTGTACATCCATCTCCAGTATATTCAAATTATTTTTTTCTGATAAAACTTTATACCATTTTCCTGGTTCATATTATGGTCTTTTACCTCCATCTATCTCACCGTAAACAGTTGTTTAGAAAGTATTTTGTTTTCTCCTCCATCCTAACCAAGGTTCAAGTCTAGCGCTTTTGATTTTTAATGATTTCATTGCAACACTATTACTATTTGATCGCTCAAGAGCCACAGTGCCAGGCGGATGAGTCCCCTAGTATATATTAAGTATTCTCCGAATACAACTTTGGTGAAACTTATCCAATAACTTGGGATCCCTTCAATATATTGTCCAGTTCTCTGACCTATATAGCAATGTTCGACCTATATAGCATGCTTCGTAAACACTTAACCTTGGTTTTTATGAGATTCCCTTACGAGGCCATACGCCTTTCTAGAATTTTCCAAAATCAGAACTGGTTTTGGCTATTCTGCGATTTATTAGCATCGAACCTTCAGTCCTTACTCAGCGTACTACACAGATTAACAAAATAGTTCTTGGCCTTTAACTTATTATCATCAACCAATATATGTGTTTAAACATATGGCATTGCTGTAGTAGGGGAATATATAACACATGCTTTCTTGAGGCTGATAGTAAATCCGACAGCTTTGCAAGCTACTGATAACTTGTCTATAATTATATGTGTCTCTGTTTCCGAGTGGTAAACAAGGTCTGCATCATCTGCATATAAAAGTTCAAGAATAAAGTTGAGACGTTAAAGGTAAAAAAAAAGGTTGCCGGATATACGCAACCAAAACTTCATCCAAAGGTCGATATTGGTAAAAGCATGCACCAAACCACAGCAGAATATATGGAAAATAATATAGGAACAAGTATATCACCTTGCTTTTTCCGTTTTCAATTGAAATAGGATCAGACAAAGATCCATTACAGTTCACTCAGACTTTCATATTATGCTGTAACTGCTGAAGCAACTCAACAGAACTAGTACGACAGCCTAGCTTTCTGAGAATTTTCCAGAGTGCTTTCCGATTAATGGTATGAAAAGCTTTTGACAGATCGACAAAACTCCTCGCTTCTCCATACATTTCTCCATAAGCTGTCGCGCAGAGAATAACATGCCCATTGTGCCGCGGCCAGATCCAAAAGCACATTGGTATTCTGGGATGATAGAAAGACAAATCTATTTCAGCAACAGAATAATCGCTTAAAACTTTCTCATTGCTCCAACAGGCCTCTATAATCACAACACTCAAAGTTTTACGCCTTTCCTTCATACATTGGGGTTAATATTGTATTAATCAAATCTTAAGGGATAGTATCACCATACTATCTAATACAGCTAAATACATACTAAACAGCAAGAATGACTATCGACTGCGTTGATAATGCCATCGCCCACCCCTAAATAGCAATAAGTCAACAGGTATACCATCAAGTTCGGGTGTCATTCCCTTATCAATCTCTGTAAATGAGCTTTTGGTATCACCAATGCTGGGATCAGTCATCATTTTATCAAAGCCCTCCTTTGAGGGAGACTATCAATAGCTATATCGCTTACTTCAGGCGGATTATCAAAAAAAGATCTCGGAAATGTTCTGTCCACCGTTCCATTATCCCCTTCACTTTGTTGGTAATGTGGTCCAAACGTTTGTCTAGAACTTTGGAAGCATCGTGCATCCAAAATATCAGCCAACATTTTAATAATCTGAATAATACACACACACACAAACATATATATATATATATATATATATATATATATATATATATATATATATATACGTGTTTCGTATCGATGAAATAATAGTAGATGGATTTCAGTCAATGTACCACTAGAGATATGATAGTTGCTAAGTATTTAACATCATCTCCTGACAAAAAGTAGATATGGCAAGGTTGAATGTAGTCCATTACACAAAAACCCATTCATATAAGATAAATGACAAATTTTATAGAGGCATTCCCTTAATTATCTGGCGTGTTCCTACGAAAGCATTTATTCTAGAAATATATTGGGAAAACTTTTTCTGAAATAATCGCATAATTCATCCGAAATGAATAAATTATGCTGAACAACAGCAATAACTAACACAACAAGATCGGCACCATAACTCTCATTAATTCCACATCCGTGAAAAAATATGAAAACGTACCGGGCAAATGTGGCTTTAAAATCGGTAGAAGCAAATGCATATTCAAGGAACTAATTAAAGAATGTACGACTTAAATATCTTGCCCAGTTTTATCGACACTAACTTAAAGATATCAGGTATATGTCTAATGTTACGGAGTAAAACTATAGAGGTATGAACTGTGCAGCGGAAGACGATTCAAAGAATCAACGGGTCGTATGCTGAATGACGATCAACTGCTTAGCATTTATTACACACGGGAGCGATTAATTATAAATATAAGATGATATAATATAATTGTAATTAATTAAATGTTAAAGGTAATAATAATAATAGTATTTAATATACTATGGAATTACACGCCATATAAAAGACAACACTTATAAATTTACATGATAAAGATAATCTCGTTCGGTGTAGACTTTTTATCTCCTACCTTACGCAGCCAATAACCAGCCATTTATCGCCTTCGCATTTACACGCCCATTTTGGTCAACTCCCTCTTTATTTCTCTCACCGACTACGCATTGTATTTTTCTCACTTTTTCCTTCTACTGTATTGAGAGCAAATTCTTTGAATTACATATGCAGCTTTTCAACTACTGCATCTACTTTTAATCTCTGCTCCTGCTGGCCATCCTTCGATGCTACTGAGATTTACCACTGGCTAATTCGCGCTCTATATTATTTCAAAATACCATACAAGTCGTGTTATAAAATTGTAGGAGGTTGAAATTTTAAATTGATTGCGAAGATCTTTAACCAACACTCAAAATAATAGTATTACTAAGATTAATCAAAATAGTGCACTCTTCAGTTTGAAATAACCAATTCATGCGGCAAACTTAAAAATCAAACATAATAAATGCAAAATTACGCACGCGTTCTGGCTAGCGGAAGCTACCAAAACACATTAGAAAACTGAAAAATAATACTGACTAACTTATATGTACAAATCGCATGATCATCTTATTCGTATTCTTTGTTAATCATGTTTCATGTGTTTAATCATGCATTATAATTGACTAGCAGGTTGACTCGACGTTGCCCAGGAATGATCAACGAGTGCTTCACCCTTTCATATATGTATTGTCATCGAAATCAATCAAATCTATAGATTGTCTGTTTAAATTAGTGACCCATCGCGATGCACCTGGAGGAAGCTTCATATACCTCTCGCAGGTACTAATTTCACAATATATTGTTGTGGGCATTGTATTGTGGAGTACTTACTTCATTTTATAAAAGTATATATATATATGCATATATATATATATATATATATATATCAAAGTCTCAATAAAAGTGTTTAATGCAAAAGTCAAGTGTCATGCTTCTAATTTGAACAGAAATAATTTTGGTTACGGCCCTGTCATATCGGGAATCTGCTTTTAATTTTATATGCCTATAATTACTAGGAGCGCGGTATAATTGTTTGCATAGAAGTAAAATAAAAAAGGCAAGTATCATTGTGCAATTGTGCTTGAAACAGAACTAGTAATTTTTAAAGCACCCCTGTTATATTAAATAACCTATTCTTGATTTTACATGTTGGGTCTTATCACTTGTGCAGTCATATAACTTTTCAAATACACTTGTTATGTTAGGATATGTATGATGCTAACTTCTATCGAAATCGGATATTTCTTTTTTCATCAGATTATATCGATTATCGATATCTATCGAAGACCTTCCGACACAAAACCGTACAAAGAACACTACCAGCCGCATAATATACCTTGTTGTGGAATTTCATAGCAATCGACTATGCGGTTGTGTCTATAGGGAAAGAACTTACAGAAACAGATATAAGTTCATTTTATATAATAGAGTTTTTGTAAACATTTAAATGAAATATAATTTTTATTTAGAAAATTGTTATTGTATTCATAACTTCTTTTCAGGAAAGACTCATTTATTTCTATCTTTTCTAAAGAGTTCAACTGTAATTATGGATAATTTTCTGTTTTAGAAACCGTGAACGCAAAAGACTAGCAATAATCCCTCTGGTAGAAACAGCAAATTATATACGTTATAGTTTCATTTTGCAATTAGTGTGTTCGTTTCAAGCAGGGCGAGGGAAGATGACTAACACATGTGATGATCGTTATGTAAGCCACGCCTGACACATGAAATTGACTTTTTCATTGAAATGGAAATCACAAACAAAAGTAAAAATAAAAATGCCTTCAGCATAATTGACAAAAGAAAGAGGATACACGTATAATGATGAATAGAATACGTTCTTAAAGTAGGAACCACCGTTGAATTTGAACTTTAAGAGGAACTAATTAAATAGAATATAATAGTGAATACTACGTTTAAGAACGCCCGTAGTGGATGTAGGATTGGTTCAACTGTAGTATTATATTTGGCCCAAGGCTACGCTAGATTTTCCTTGTCGATTATTATTATTATTATTATAATTATTATTATTATTATTATTATTATTATTATTATTTTGTTGTTGTTGTTGTTTAATATCATGTAGAAAATATTAAGATAAAATAGTTTATTAGAAAGAAATGTTAGTGTCCATAACGAACACAAATAGACATGTTAACTAACATAAACAAAATACGTGACGAAGCTGGATCATCCAATTTGTGTTTTGGATCACGTAAATTTAATGACATGACGGGATAGCTTAAGAAGTAGACGGAGAGAGAGTCGAACAAACCTGGTATAATGGTTCAAAGCAACCGAGAAATCAAGGGGGTCAAACGCCTATCAAATGTAATGAACGTAGATCCATAGAGCAGCTTTATAAGGGAAACATCTGGAATAATGTTGCTGAAAAGCCACCCGGGATGTGTTGATCCACCTTCCTTGCAGCTTTTCGTTAAACAAGAAGAAAGGGTGACCATATATTTCACCGATTAGCCCTATATTAATCTTCACATCAGTTTATCAGTCCTTGTTGTTGTAAATGTTATGTGTCGTTAGCTATATCTTAATATATCGACACGTACAAACACGAGGGAATTAGAAAATAATAGGTCACTCATAATTATATATCCATTATATAATTCAAGAGACAAGTAAACACATGAATATTCATATACATTATTTAACTGATATAAATATATATATATATATATTTATATATATATATATATATATATATATATATATATATATATGGCCCCCTACTATTTAACACCACGCCAAAATGCAGAATTACTAGTTCCGCATGCCCCGTATGAATCCAAGTATTTTCTAAGTTTTAGTAATATCAATTTGATACGAGTTCTAAATAGTGCAATGTATAAAACAGTACAGCTACAAAATTATATTTTATCTCGTCAGCTAATCGTTTACATAGGAGTTATTACGTATCAATGCCCGAACGGCACTGGAGAATTCATCGGTGTGTGGTAGTCATTGAGACAAGAGCGTACAATTAGTTCTTAGATATGGGTAGAAACGATTATTAAGGAGCGGTTCAACAAGACTTGACTTATTGGACTTGAACATTAGCATATTGTAGTCAGCTGGAAAGCCGGCCAGCGGAAGATATTTTCACCGGCAGTTTTAGAAAAAAAAGAGTTTTGTTTATGGAATTTGCGTTCACATTTAGGTACAACGAGTCAGTAGGGGGACTGTTGACACTTCAGCTTATTATTAATGTTCTTAATTTTTCACCCGAGTACAATATTGAAACAATAAAATAATTGTAACTAGTTACAGAGATGCAAAGCATTTAAGTAGATTTAATTTGAAAAATTTGAAAGCATCCCCTTTAATCAAAATTATATATCTATACTATAAAATTCTTGATAAGAGAACATGTTTATGTAACATACACACACACACACACCCACATATATATGTGTGTGTATATATATATCTATGAATCTAAGTAATTTTTAGATAAAATTTAATTTTAAAAAATCACATTATTTTGGAAAGATTATAAACTTGAGCTTTGAAAACAAATGAATTCACAATAAACTATTGGATTTCAACTGTTAACGTTTTTTTTGAATAATTTGATTTAGAATTAACATTCTTTAAAAATTGTCTTCGAACTATTAGATTAAACTTAGATGAGGGATTTACCCGCATCTCATTTATTTGTTTAACCATCTATCAATTTATTTTAAAACATTCTGGCATTTAAATAGTACATAATTAATTTACTTTTAATGTTTAATTCATAATGTGTCTTGGTAGACGGTTTTAGAATAAATCAAGAGAAAACGATTTCCAAATATTATTAATTGAACTATCTAGACAGCACATAAACACACGGTTATCCCCACTCGGTTTGTGAAGTTCTAACGACGAATATATATCCTGCTGACGTGACAATCAATCGTTTAATTAAACTAATTGATTTCGATTCGGAAAGGAAAATAATCAAATTAAAATTGTAATAAACTAATTAATACTATTTGTGGACGGACATTATTCACATGTACAAACTGTCACATTTGAATGTTATCGGATGAGAAATGTTCATCAAATCTAGCATGCATGAGTGCAATTAATATAATGCATAAGTAATTCAATCACAACTTTTCTATGCGATTTGCAAATATATTATAGACAAACCAGGATTAGGGACAAACAAAGTCAACTTGCCTCCTCCCTTGAGGCTCTCATTCACAAATATCCTAAGAACTAACCTAGCTGATGTTGAAACATTTCTCTTAACAAATACCCCGGCTATCTTAGCACTAAGTGAGAAAACCTACACTCCTCCATTCCCTCTAACCACTTTAAAATGCCTGGATATCTCCCACTCTGCCGTAAGGACTCTGACAGACATATGCACGGACTTGGAGTTTACATTCGCAATACCCTTCCCTTGACTAGAGAAACAAACCTAGAAACAGATTATCAATCCTTTATGTGCTTTAGATTTAACATGCAACACAATATTAGCTACTATTATTTTCTCTACCGCTCTCCCTCGACTCAGGACTGCTCTATAATAAACAAAGTATCTGGCAGCATAGACAGGGCAGTGTCCTTCGACACTAGCGCACATATGCATGTATTTGGTGAATTTAATGTCCACCACAAAAACTGGCTTGGATTCTCTACTTACACAGATGCAGCGGGCAGCACAACTCATAGCTTCACTATAGCTCACTCCCTATCACAAATTGTTAGGTTTCCAACCCGTTTCCCTGACCAGGAAGAACAACATGCATCACTTCTAGATCTGTTTTTGACCACAGTTTCCGATGACTGCATAACGAAGGCCCACAGCCAACTCGTATATATATATATATATATATATATATATATATATATATATATATATATATATAAATAGTACATAATTTATTTTACTTGTAATGTTTAATTCATAATGTGTCTTGGTAGACGGTTTTAGAATAAATCAAGAGAAAACGATTTCCAAATATTATTAATTGAACTATCTAGACAGCACATAAACACACGGTTATCCCCACTCGGATTGTGAATTTCTAACGACGAATATATATCCTGCTGACGTGACAATCAATCGTTTAATTAAACTAATTGATTTCGATTCGGAATGGAAAATAATCAAATTAAAATTTTAACAAACTAATTAATGCTATTTGTGGACGGACATTATTCACATGTACAAACTGTCACATTTGAATCTTATCGGATGAGAATTGTTCATCAAATCCAGCATACATGAGTGCAATTAATATAATGCATAAGTAATTCAATCACAACTTTTCTTTGCGATTTGCAAATATATAATAGACAAATATAAGCCGCTTGTAAAACCGAAACGGATGTAGCATGATAATTTTTCAGTATTTTGTGTTGTTTTGCATGAGAATTCTTGTGCAATTTTGTATGTATTCTTGGAGATTTACAAACCACAGATATTGCAACAATGATTGTGATAGAAGGGTTGCAGCAAATCTTCATAAATTTTAAAGTCTTATCTAATGTTGTATGACTTTATATGATTTACTAGACAGGGAATATCTAAGTTTTTACATTTAAGTAATTTTTGAAAATCTGGAGAAATTTAAAGTACTTCGCTTTCTAAGAGTATTTTATCGAATTCTTTACATTATTATGTGATTGCTTTACCTAAAATATTTCGACCCACAGTTTAAAATTTCCAGTAATACGCTGACCTATAATTCGTAACTGATAATGTAAGTGTCCCCTTATATAAGGTTACTGATAGTAGCATCGCGAATCTACGTGAACAGAGAAGGCAACCAATGGTTGGCAGAGGCGCGACTTTTCCTCCCGTTTTTTTTTTCTTGCCTTCTCTTTAATTTCCCCGAATCTTCTTACTGTTTCTTATTGATTGATACCCAATATGATGGATTGGCGCCAAAGGTGTCTCCCATGCTCTTTTGTTTTCCAGGTGGAAATGTCTAATCGAATATTTTTCAGGTGAATTTGTATCGTATTAGAGGGCGGTCGATGGGTCTAGAGGTGTTTAACCAAGGAAGCCCGTGATTAATAATATTGGCCTCAATACTGAAGCTGATTTCCCTCCCATGGACGTATATGGTGGTGACGTAGTCATAGCATTTGATTTCATAATATCTCGAATCATTTGATGGTGAATGTGTTTATTTAAGATATAACACCGGTATACAATCCACACAACAGAATACTTATAAAAATCGTTAGCAATACCATTAGTTTATTTGTATTGAAATGTTTCTTTTTATTATTGCACTCTATTCGTTTACCGTATACTCTGTAGACGAAACCAATTCGGCTTTCAATTTTGCTCAGTTGAATATATTTCTGATTTCGAGAAAAGGAAAATGATTTACTAATTTCAGAAGACTAATTTATGTGCATCATTATTTTTCTTGAGGTGGTATTGAATGTTGGATCTACTAACACGTTTGGTTTTTTACGATATTAACACAGAGTCTGAAGCAACGTTATGCTGCTGTAAATTGTTTACAGACTTTTGTATGTCTTTTCTTGGAGTAGCAAAGTGCAATAATGTTTGTGATAGATTGAAAGTTTACAAGGTGTTCAATTTCAATCTGGCAGGTTCCAAGAGTCTTCCATCTTAACGGTACATTAGATCACTATCAATGCTTTCTTGTGATAATCGTGCAAAATGACAGCAAGTTATAAGGAAAGAAGTAAGACCAAAGCTTTGTTAATTCCACACATAATTAGAAAAAAATCTTGATTTCTTGACAGCGTGCAACACATAAACACAAATGCCATTATGCAGTGCCTGGATTAATTATACAAAGTTGTTTGTGGATTTAAATTCCTTAACATCTTTCCACATCGGGTCACTTTAAACGTTATAGAATGCTTTTTAATATATAATAAAATACAGTAATTAGAACGTAGTGTTTTTAGGCTTTTTATTGCAGCTATCCCATGCAAAAACATGTATACTGTGTCGGGAAAACCACATAAACCGAACTGCTACTCTATAAGAAATGACTCAGTAATATACAGCAATCGATTTAGCACTATGCAGGCATAGGTGTTTCCAGTGTGGAAAAAAGAGCAATGCCATGATTATTCCCACAAGAATTTCGTTTGATAGTTATTATTACTTCATCTCTAGATTTTTAGGTATTTTAATTTTACCCACATCGAAATGGTAGGAGTGAACAACCATGTGTACAGATGCTGTCTAGTACGATTGATAAGCTCGTAATTAATATAATCAAACCTGGGGGCTTTATCAACTTTATTTACTTCATGGTAAATTCTAGAAGGGTTTTTGCTGAGTACTAATTGACGACAGTTCCACTTATAGGTCACGGTTTGTACAGGAATGCTGTTGAATGGTAGTGTTGTATTATACGTTTTCCCCTGTTATGTAGAAATTTTGAAAGAATTGTTGTCCTTAGTTCTTATTTCAAGTCAAATTTGGGATTCTTTGTTGTGGTATGTTTTCTGTGTATAATGTCCCGGCAGTGATAAAGTTAATGGGCATCTGCATTGTGTGTGGATTAAAAAACGGGGTATTGTTTATGTTTCTGGCGGAGGACACCATAGTCCATAAGACACCGATGCTGAGAGAGATGATGTGTTCACGTAGTTTTATATCCATTTGGAAGCCAGAACTAGGTTTTCCTATTGAATAGTTCATATTCTGAACACAGTCGTTACAGGTTGCTGTTTTCATTGCGTATACAACGGCCACTCTGCTCAATGATGGAATTCCAGAGTCTATGAGCGTTAAACTCTCTCGCGTTAAAGTCGCCCAGAATCATTAGATTTGACCTGGTAGGGCTCTGTTTATGAAGTTGCCAAGCCGCTGATAAATTTTCGTTTCCTTCATTCTTGGCGTGTAGGATTGGCTCATATGCCACGATGACATTCACGAAGTTATAAAACTGCAGAGTGACTCGAAAAGTCATGCCCCATATTTACAGCCTGTAAGTATATTTTTCACCTTTGCCCCCTTCCGTCGAGAAGAAAGCGTATCCTAAATCAGCTTCCTTTCTTCTGAGACATTAGTACAGCAATGTGCGTTTGTAGTCATTATGGGGATCAGGGATGTTTTCATGCTGGGTAATCTGTATCGATAATCGGTAACAAGTTTCTTATGTTCCATGTACCAAAGGCCATTTTTTAAAAATTATGTCTGGGCGTTTTTGAATTTCGACCGCAAGAATTTGTATCCCACTAGGTGGGGTTTTCAATCAAGCAGCGCTGTGACCTTCGATTTTTAGACCACATATAATAGGGTGTTAAAGATTAAAGGGTTAGGAATTGTTATCTTTAATAGACGATCCCATTCACAGACGTAAAACTGAACCTCAGGGTTGTAACCTCCCAGAAGAAAAACAATCACGCCTCCACCCTCAGCATGAAAGTTCGATCTAGGAGCTCCGGGTTTTACGAAAACTTGTTCCCTCCGCCCTGCCCCCTAGTACAGATTTTATTATTGTGAGAAAAGGGAATTTAAGGAGTAGGAGGGAGAGAAAGCTTACTTAAAGAAATAAGCATAGTGACTTGATCAATGTTGACATAAACTTGCCGAGAATATGTTGACGCACTAAGGCCCCCGGACATTTTCATCGTGGCATATGATATGCGATATAAGTGAAATAGATGTCCAAACGGATTATGGAAATCCAGTTGCTATTCGCCTCACAGCTAGTTGATCTGGTTATATTGGATCGTCGTAATTTCGGAGTGTGTTTGTGCTTTTCATCACATGACACGGTGAATCGTCGATTGTGGCAGGAATAGTGCTAAACACTTGCTTGCATGCATTCTCACTGTCCGCTTGCAATAAACTGAAAAGACAGCGCAATGTGTGATTTTTCCCTTAAGTATAATTAGCCTCTCTAGTGTGAAGACTATTGCCATCCTTTAACGTGACCACACATGGAGAATGGTGCCGCATGTCAACAAGCTAAATTTAAGGTGATCTCAGACTATACTATAGACACACTATAGGTACCATGGCCAGACTATATTAGACACACTATAGGTACCATGGCCTACCAATGTGTGAACATGTCTAGAAACAAAACCAACTTCTTTTCTGTCGCCTTATCCACTGAAAACCCTAGGAAAAGGGGAAAATAACCGAAATGAAAACATCCAGTAATTCATATATATATATATATATATATATATATATATATATATATATATATATATATATATATATATATATATATCCCTCTACCCTCTCTCTACATATATACACATACCCCCACCCCCCACACACACATATATATATATATATATATATATATATATATATATATATATATATATATATTATGTAAAAATCCACGCATGCTTCTAGGATAGGGATTTAAAGGTGATGAATTATGAAGTGTTTTGGAAGGATGTAAACGATGTTACTTTTTGTATTTAATATTTTATTTTTATTCTTCTCTGATATATCAAGTAGTTCTCCGCTCTAGGTCAAACAAAATATCGAACAAAAATCGATACAGTTTTGTGACCAAGAACGAAGGATAGCTTAAAATATCAAAAATAATTAAAAAATAAAATATTAAATACAAAATAACATCGTTTTCATGCTCCTTAACACCCCCATATTTCAAATCCATATATTTTGAGTAAGTATAAAACCAAGTCAACGAAAATCATACGACCACCCGAAGCAAAATACAACAAAAACTAGTTTCATCGTTCGTGTTGTGTACTTCGCATTTTCAGATGCGAAATCAAATTAAAGCCACAATTCCCGTATCATGCTCGCGGTCGGCGCAATTCCGAAGCAACTTAGGATAATGTCATCTAAAATCAGACAATTAGACAGTTATATATAGGGAAAACTTACAAGTGGTTTCCACTCTTAATTTATTAATTTGAGGACTGTTTATTCGTTTTATCAATATATTTTAAAGGTATTTTTATCTCAAATATATGTAATTAATTTTATTCACTAAAGTGGAGCGATATACAGGTTGAGAATAAATTAAGTTATGAAGGTTCATCAAATATTATTATCGCACTATTTTGACGTTACTTATAAAGATTTTTATTCTTAATCGTATCTTGCTGACATGACAAAGATTTGTTTCATTAAACTAATTGATTGCAATTCGGAATGTATTAATCCAATTAAAAGTGTAATAAACTAATTAGTGTTATTTCTAGATGGACGCTAGGCACACCCATCAGCTCTCACAACCGTAGCTTATAGGATGAGCATTGATAAAGTCAGTTTCTTTCCATGATGATAATTTAGATAACAGAAAATTCAATCTGAATCAATTTTCTAAATTGAGGCAAGATTTAATGTATCACATTAAGACATTTCACTGCAACTCACGAGTATAAAATAGAGAATAATGGGCTATTTATCATTTTTCCTTTTCGTTTTGTCACTTTCGTACGTTATAACTGTTATATACTGGTGGTATTAAGATGACGTATAGTCTGCATTGTTGTTGTTCGTTTTAGGAGAATCTTAGTGAGATATATAGAGACAGGGTACACACTATTGTAGGAGCTCCAAGCCTGTAATTAAACTCGAAGAGATTTTTGAATATATTGATAGATACACTGAGAGATAGTGCGTTTGACGTTTACGCTGACATTTGTACATATATGTTTGTTGTAAATCGACTAGTGATTGGAATGACAGCTGCTTTCATTTATTAATGAATAACGAGACACTTTACTAAAAAACAGACTTGGTTTATTTAGTAAACATTCATATACACACAATGCAGCAGTGGAGGAGGTGGTAGTCGAGGCGTGGGTTGCTAACGTGACAGTCAGTTTCTCGTCGTCTGTCTCTTTGACCGTCTCTCCTTGTTTTGTTTACCATCTCACTTCTATGGACTTCCTCGACCTGTTAACCCATATACGCTAATTGACCTCATTGATCCATATTTTGACCAGCCTGGCGTTTTCTTTTTGTCTGACCCCTGATCGAATTACATCGTCTCCAGGTCATCACAATTCTCGGATTACATTTTTGTCAGCCTGAATATGAGTCCATTCGCACCTTGCTCCATAAAACGGCCTGCCCCATAAAACGTTAACAAATTCCTAATGAACCGCCCCCTTAAGTAAACAATTCGTCAAATCTCCACACTAACGTAATGCACTTGCAATAACCCTTATCCCTAAGTGGCTTCCGGGCTTTGATAAGTGGTGATCACTGTGTGAAAAAAAAAACGATTTGCGTCATAGGACCAGGTCATCACAGTTCCCGGTTACGTTTTTGTCGTCCGGACATGAGTTCATTCGCACCATAACGTAGCCACTAATCCTAAATCTATAGCTCCTATGTCATTGTGTAAAATATATTCGAAAGTGGTTATACTCTGAAGACATTGTGGGTTTATTCTGCTTCCATTAACTGACATTTTAAATGGTAAATTATTTTTCAAAACGTAAATTATTTTTCCAAATTAGCCTATCACACCTCGACAGAGTACAAAATAGATTTCGTGGCTTAGTGGCGGATGCCTTTCCTCTTTGACGTTGCGAGCCTTCTTTGTTTTATTGTTATTTCCATGGCGTCCACCCTCGCAAATATTTTACGAAAAACGCCCGTCCAGCTGAAATAACTTTCAATAGTGTTCCCAATCTTTATCTGTGCGTAAATCAAAACGTAGATTCCATGAACAAAACTACTTCCTCAAAAGTGCACGCCTGTCGAACTCTCTCCCGTTTCCTGTTTCCCACCTGACTACAGCTTGGATGTCTTAAAATTTCTGTAAAACGACCCCTTAAGTAAGACACCTAAAGAAATCTCCATTACTAACGATTACTACGATATTATCCCATTGATTACTGTAGACGTAATAACTCGTATACCCGAGTGGCTTCCGGGCCTTAATAAGTGGTGACTACCATGTAAAAAAATAAGTGTTATGTTTGTGTAATATCTGTTCAGTGTAAAACTTAATTAAAATGTTGGCGATTTATTCCTTTTATGGAGAATACGATTCTTTGCTCTTAAGAAAGAAATCTTCGATTATCAAGTGGTGTGCCACATAACCATTATGATAAAACCTACAAGATTCTGGTTTCTTCTGATCTTCTGAAACATACTGATTAATTAAGATGTATACGTTTTTCCTTGTGATTTTCAATTGAATTTTTATATTTTCGTTTTGTTACACATTAACAATATTGTATAATCAATCCATTATATTATCATTTTCAGTCCCCCACCCCTAATTTCTGGCTCCCATCTTATCTCGCAATTACTTATAACGTCACCAACTAACCTTCGGAAGAACCCCCCCCCCCATCCGATTTTGTTTTATATCATAAGTTGCTTAAAACGTGATTAGTTAAAGTTCAGAATAAAATCACGCTTTCTCTTAACGGTTAATTTAAAAAAAAAATCTTCTGAACGCTATTAAAAGTTAAATTCTTCACTAGTTTGGAGACGGAATGCGTTGTTGTGATAAGTGATTTTCTCTATTAATTCGCACTTTTTATTTTAAGATTCAAATATTAATAACTACATTTTATTTCAGTATTTAATTTATGTATTTCTGTTGTATTAAATGCTAGCTTTAATTTTTTTTTTTTTTTTTTTTTTTTTTTTCTCGTCCATAAATGTTTATCTACCAAGTTGATCTTAAATATTGTATAATCAATCCATTATATTATCATTTTCAGTCCCCCACCCCTAATTTCTGGCTCCCATCTTATCTCGCAATTACTTATAACGTCACCAACTAACCTTCGGAAGAACCCCCCCCCATCCGATTTTGTTTTATATCATAAGTTGCTTAAAACGTGATTAGTTAAAGTTCAGAATAAAATCACGCTTTCTCTTAACGGTTAATTTAAAAAAAAAAATCTTCTGAACGCTATTAAAAGTTAAATTCTTCACTAGTTTGGAGACGGAATGCGTTGTTGTGATAAGTGATTTTCTCTATTAATTCGCACTTTTTATTTTAAGATTCAAATATTAATAACTACATTTTATTTCAGTATTTAATTTATGTATTTCTGTTGTATTAAATGCTAGCTTTAATTTTTTTTTTTTTTCTCGTCCATAAATGTTTATCTACCAAGTTGATCTTAAATATTGTATAATCAATCCATTATATTATCATTTTCAGTCCCCCACCCCTAATTTCTGGCTCCCATCTTATCTCGCAATTACTTATAACGTCACCAACTAACCTTCGGAAGAACCCCCCCCCATCCGATTTTGTTTTATATCATAAGTTGCTTAAAACGTGATTAGTTAAAGTTCAGAATAAAATCACGCTTTCTCTTAACGGTTAATTAAAAAAAAAAATCTTCTGAACGCTATTAAAAGTTAAATTCTTCACTAGTTTGGAGACGGAATGCGTTGTTGTGATAAGTGATTTTCTCTATTAATTCGCACTTTTTATTTTAAGATTCAAATATTAATAACTACATTTTATTTCAGTATTTAATTTATGTATTTCTGTTGTATTAAATGCTAGCTTTAATTTTTTTTTTTTTTTTTTTTTTCTCGTCCATAAATGTTTATCTACCAAGTTGATCTTAAATATTGTATAATCAATCCATTATATTATCATTTTCAGTCCCCCACCCCTAATTTCTGGCTCCCATCTTATCTCGCAATTACTTATAACGTCACCAACTAACCTTCGGAAGAACCCCCCCCCATCCGATTTTGTTTTATATCATAAGTTGCTTAAAACGTGATTAGTTAAAGTTCAGAATAAAATCACGCTTTCTCTTAACGGTTAATTTAAAAAAAAAATCTTCTGAACGCTATTAAAAGTTAAATTCTTCACTAGTTTGGAGACGGAATGCGTTGTTGTGATAAGTGATTTTCTCTATTAATTCGCACTTTTTATTTTAAGATTCAAATATTAATAACTACATTTTATTTCAGTATTTAATTTATGTATTTCTGTTGTATTAAATGCTAGCTTTAATTTTTTTTTTTTTTTTTCTCGTCCATAAATGTTTATCTACCAAGTTGATCTTAAATATTGTATAATCAATCCATTATATTATCATTTTCAGTCCCCCACCCCTAATTTCTGGCTCCCATCTTATCTCGCAATTACTTATAACGTCACCAACTAACCTTCGGAAGAACCCCCCCCCCCCATCCGATTTTGTTTTATATCATAAGTTGCTTAAAACGTGATTAGTTAAAGTTCAGAATAAAATCACGCTTTCTCTTAACGGTTAATTTAAAAAAAAAAATCTTCTGAACGCTATTAAAAGTTAAATTCTTCACTAGTTTGGAGACGGAATGCGTTGTTGTGATAAGTGATTTTCTCTATTAATTCGCACTTTTTATTTTAAGATTCAAATATTAATAACTACATTTTATTTCAGTATTTAATTTATGTATTTCTGTTGTATTAAATGCTAGCTTTAATTTTTTTTTTTTTTTTTTTTTTTTTTTTTTTTTTCTCGTCCATAAATGTTTATCTACCAAGTTGATCTTAAATATTGTATAATCAATCCATTATATTATCATTTTCAGTCCCCCACCCCTAATTTCTGGCTCCCATCTTATCTCGCAATTACTTATAACGTCACCAACTAACCTTCAGAAGAACCCCCCCCCATCCGATTTTGTTTTATATCATAAGTTGCTTAAAACGTGATTAGTTAAAGTTCAGAATAAAATCACGCTTTCTCTTAACGGTTAATTTAAAAAAAAAATCTTCTGAACGCTATTAAAAGTTAAATTCTTCACTAGTTTGGAGACGGAATGCGTTGTTGTGATAAGTGATTTTCTCTATTAATTCGCACTTTTTATTTTAAGATTCAAATATTAATAACTACATTTTATTTCAGTATTTAATTTATGTATTTCTGTTGTATTAAATGCTAGCTTTAATTTTTTTTTTTTTTTTTTTTTTTCTCGTCCATAAATGTTTATCTACCAAGTTGATCTTAAATATTGTATAATCAATCCATTATATTATCATTTTCAGTCCCCCACCCCTAATTTCTGGCTCCCATCTTATCTCGCAATTACTTATAACGTCACCAACTAACCTTCGGAAGAACCCCCCCCCCATCCGATTTTGTTTTATATCATAAGTTGCTTAAAACGTGATTAGTTAAAGTTCAGAATAAAATCACGCTTTCTCTTAACGGTTAATTTAAAAAAAAAATCTTCTGAACGCTATTAAAAGTTAAATTCTTCACTAGTTTGGAGACGGAATGCGTTGTTGTGATAAGTGATTTTCTCTATTAATTCGCACTTTTTATTTTAAGATTCAAATATTAATAACTACATTTTATTTCAGTATTTAATTTATGTATTTCTGTTGTATTAAATGCTAGCTTTAATTTTTTTTTTTTTTTTTTTTTTTTTTCTCGTCCATAAATGTTTATCTACCAAGTTGATCTTAAATATTGTATAATCAATCCATTATATTATCATTTTCAGTCCCCCACCCCTAATTTCTGGCTCCCATCTTATCTCGCAATTACTTATAACGTCACCAACTAACCTTCGGAAGAAACCCCCCCCCCCATCCGATTTTGTTTTATATCATAAGTTGCTTAAAACGTGATTAGTTAAAGTTCAGAATAAAATCACGCTTTCTCTTAACGGTTAATTTAAAAAAAAAATCTTCTGAACGCTATTAAAAGTTAAATTCTTCACTAGTTTGGAGACGGAATGCGTTGTTGTGATAAGTGATTTTCTCTATTAATTCGCACTTTTTATTTTAAGATTCAAATATTAATAACTACATTTTATTTCAGTATTTAATTTATGTATTTCTGTTGTATTAAATGCTAGCTTTAATTTTTTTTTTTTTTTTTTTCTCGTCCATAAATGTTTATCTACCAAGTTGATCTTAAATATTGTATAATCAATCCATTATATTATCATTTTCAGTCCCCCACCCCTAATTTCTGGCTCCCATCTTATCTCGCAATTACTTATAACGTCACCAACTAACCTTCAGAAGAACCCCCCCCCATCCGATTTTGTTTTATATCATAAGTTGCTTAAAACGTGATTAGTTAAAGTTCAGAATAAAATCACGCTTTCTCTTAACGGTTAATTTAAAAAAAAAATCTTCTGAACGCTATTAAAAGTTAAATTCTTCACTAGTTTGGAGACGGAATGCGTTGTTGTGATAAGTGATTTTCTCTATTAATTCGCACTTTTTATTTTAAGATTCAAATATTAATAACTACATTTTATTTCAGTATTTAATTTATGTATTTCTGTTGTATTAAATGCTAGCTTTAATTTTTTTTTTTTTTTTTTTTTTCTCGTCCATAAATGTTTATCTACCAAGTTGATCTTAAATATTGTATAATCAATCCATTATATTATCATTTTCAGTCCCCCACCCCTAATTTCTGGCTCCCATCTTATCTCGCAATTACTTATAACGTCACCAACTAACCTTCGGAAGAACCCCCCCCCCCATCCGATTTTGTTTTATATCATAAGTTGCTTAAAACGTGATTAGTTAAAGTTCAGAATAAAATCACGCTTTCTCTTAACGGTTAATTTAAAAAAAAAATCTTCTGAACGCTATTAAAAGTTAAATTCTTCACTAGTTTGGAGACGGAATGCGTTGTTGTGATAAGTGATTTTCTCTATTAATTCGCACTTTTTATTTTAAGATTCAAATATTAATAACTACATTTTATTTCAGTATTTAATTTATGTATTTCTGTTGTATTAAATGCTAGCTTTAATTTTTTTTTTTTTTTTTTTTTTTTTTTCTCGTCCATAAATGTTTATCTACCAAGTTGATCTTAAATATTGTATAATCAATCCATTATATTATCATTTTCAGTCCCCCACCCCTAATTTCTGGCTCCCATCTTATCTCGCAATTACTTATAACGTCACCAACTAACCTTCGGAAGAAACCCCCCCCATCCGATTTTGTTTTATATCATAAGTTGCTTAAAACGTGATTAGTTAAAGTTCAGAATAAAATCACGCTTTCTCTTAACGGTTAATTTAAAAAAAAAATCTTCTGAACGCTATTAAAAGTTAAATTCTTCACTAGTTTGGAGACGGAATGCGTTGTTGTGATAAGTGATTTTCTCTATTAATTCGCACTTTTTATTTTAAGATTCAAATATTAATAACTACATTTTATTTCAGTATTTAATTTATGTATTTCTGTTGTATTAAATGCTAGCTTTAATTTTTTTTTTTTTTTTTTTTTTTTTTCTCGTCCATAAATGTTTATCTACCAAGTTGATCTTAAATATTGTATAATCAATCCATTATATTATCATTTTCAGTCCCCCACCCCTAATTTCTGGCTCCCATCTTATCTCGCAATTACTTATAACGTCACCAACTAACCTTCGGAAGAACCCCCCCCCCCCCATCCGATTTTGTTTTATATAATAAGTTGCTTAAAACGTGATTAGATAAAGTTCAGAATAAAATCACGCTTTCTCTTAACGGTTAATTTAAAAAAAAAAATCTTCTGAACGCTATTAAAAGTTAAATTCTTCACTAGTTTGGAGACGGAATGCGTTGTTGTGATAAATGATTTTCTCTATTAATTCGCACTTTTTATTTTAAGATTCAAATATTAATAACTACATTTTATTTCAGTATTTAATTTATGTATTTCTGTTGTATTAAATGCTAGCTTTAATTTTTTTTTTTTTTTTTTTTTTTTCTCGTCCATAAATGTTTATCTACCAAGTTGATCTTAAATATTGTATAATCAATCCATTATATTATCATTTTCAGTCCCCCACCCCTAATTTCTGGCTCCCATCTTATCTCGCAATTACTTATAACGTCACCAACTAACCTTCGGAAGAACACCCCCCATCCGATTTTGTTTTATATCATAAGTTGCTTAAAACGTGATTAGTTAAAGTTCAGAATAAAATCACGCTTTCTCTTAACGGTTAATTAAAAAAAAAAAATCTTCTGAACGCTATTAAAAGTTAAATTCTTCACTAGTTTGGAGACGGAATGCGTTGTTGTGATAAGTGATTTTCTCTATTAATTCGCACTTTTTATTTTAAGATTCAAATATTAATAACTACATTTTATTTCAGTATTTAATTTATGTATTTCTGTTGTATTAAATGCTAGCTTTAATTTTTTTTTTTTTTTCTCGTCCATAAATGTTTATCTACCAAGTTGATCTTAAATATTGTATAATCAATCCATTATATTATCATTTTCAGTCCCCCACCCCTAATTTCTGGCTCCCATCTTATCTCGCAATTACTTATAACGTCACCAACTAACCTTCGGAAGAACCCCCCCCATCCGATTTTGTTTTATATCATAAGTTGCTTAAAACGTTATTAGTTAAAGTTCAGAATAAAATCACGCTTTCTCTTAACGGTTAATTTAAAAAAAAAAATCTTCTGAACGCTATTAAAAGTTAAATTCTTCACTAGTTTGGAGACGGAATGCGTTGTTGTGATAAGTGATTTTCTCTATTAATTCGCACTTTTTATTTTAAGATTCAAATATTAATAACTACATTTTATTTCAGTATTTAATTTATGTATTTCTGTTGTATTAAATGCTAGCTTTAATTTTTTTTTTTTTTTTTTTTCTCGTCAATAAATGTTTATCTACCAAGTTGATCTTAAATATTGTATAATCAATCCATTATATTATCATTTTCAGTCCCCCACCCCTAATTTCTGGCTCCCATCTTATCTCGCAATTACTTATAACGTCACCAACTAACCTTCGGAAGAAACCCCCCCCCCCATCCGATTTTGTTTTATATCATAAGTTGCTTAAAACGTGATTAGTTAAAGTTCAGAATAAAATCACGCTTTCTCTTAACGGTTAATTTAAAAAAAAAATCTTCTGAACGCTATTAAAAGTTAAATTCTTCACTAGTTTGGAGACGGAATGCGTTGTTGTGATAAGTGATTTTCTCTATTAATTCGCACTTTTTATTTTAAGATTCAAATATTAATAACTACATTTTATTTCAGTATTTAATTTATGTATTTCTGTTGTATTAAATGCTAGCTTTAATTTTTTTTTTTTTTTTTTTTTTTTTTTTTCTCGTCCATAAATGTTTATCTACCAAGTTGATCTTAAATATTGTATAATCAATCCATTATATTATCATTTTCAGTCCCCCACCCCTAATTTCTGGCTCCCATCTTATCTCGCAATTACTTATAACGTCACCAACTAACCTTCGGAAGAACCCCCCCCCCCATCCGATTTTGTTTTATATCATAAGTTGCTTAAAACGTGATTAGTTAAAGTTCAGAATAAAATCACGCTTTCTCTTAACGGTTAATTTAAAAAAAAAAATCTTCTGAACGCTATTAAAAGTTAAATTCTTCACTAGTTTGGAGACGGAATGCGTTGTTTTGATAAGTGATTTTCTCTATTAATTCGCACTTTTTATTTTAAGATTCAAATATTAATAACTACATTTTATTTCAGTATTTAATTTATGTATTTCTGTTGTATTAAATGCTAGCTTTAATTTTTTTTTTTTTTTTTTTTTTTTTTTTTTCGTCCATAAATGTTTATCTACCAAGTTGATCTTAAATATTGTATAATCAATCCATTATATTATCATTTTCAGTCCCCCACCCCTAATTTCTGGCTCCCATCTTATCTCGCAATTACTTATAACGTCACCAACTAACCTTCGGAAGAACCCCCCCCCCCATCCGATTTTGTTTTATATCATAAGTTGCTTAAAACGTGATTAGTTAAAGTTCAGAATAAAATCACGCTTTCTCTTAACGGTTAATTAAAAAAAAAAATCTTCTGAACGCTATTAAAAGTTAAATTCTTCACTAGTTTGGAGACGGAATGCGTTGTTGTGATAAGTGATTTTCTCTATTAATTCGCACTTTTTAATTTAAGATTCAAATATTAATAACTACATTTTATTTCAGTATTTAATTTATGTATTTCTGTTGTATTAAATGCTAGCTTTAATTTTTTTTTTTTTTTCTCGTCCATAAATGTTTATCTACCAAGTTGATCTTAAATATTGTATAATCAATCCATTATATTATCATTTTCAGTCCCCCACCCCTAATTTCTGGCTCCCATCTTATCTCGCAATTACTTATAACGTCACCAACTAACCTTCGGAAGAACCCCCCCCCATCCGATTTTGTTTTATATCATAAGTTGCTTAAAACGTGATTAGTTAAAGTTCAGAATAAAATCACGCTTTCTCTTAACGGTTAATTTAAAAAAAAAAATCTTCTGAACGCTATTAAAAGTTAAATTCTTCACTAGTTTGGAGACGGAATGCGTTGTTGTGATAAGTGATTTTCTCTATTAATTCGCACTTTTTATTTTAAGATTCAAATATTAATAACTACATTTTATTTCAGTATTTAATTTATGTATTTCTGTTGTATTAAATGCTAGCTTTAATTTTTTTTTTTTTTTTTCTCGTCCATAAATGTTTATCTACCAAGTTGATCTTAAATATTGTATAATCAATCCATTATATTATCATTTTCAGTCCCCCACCCCTAATTTCTGGCTCCCATCTTATCTCGCAATTACTTATAACGTCACCAACTAACCTTCGGAAGAACCCCCCCCCCCATCCGATTTTGTTTTATATCATAAGTTGCTTAAAACGTGATTAGTTAAAGTTCAGAATAAAATCACGCTTTCTCTTAACGGTTAATTAAAAAAAAAAATCTTCTGAACGCTATTAAAAGTTAAATTCTTCACTAGTTTGGAGACGGAATGCGTTGTTGTGATAAGTGATTTTCTCTATTAATTCGCACTTTTTATTTTAAGATTCAAATATTAATAACTACATTTTATTTCAGTATTTAATTTATGTATTTCTGTTGTATTAAATGCTAGCTTTAATTTTTTTTTTTTTTTTTCTCGTCCATAAATGTTTATCTACCAAGTTGATCTTAAATATTGTATAATCAATCCATTATATTATCATTTTCAGTCCCCCACCCCTAATTTCTGGCTCCCATCTTATCTCGCAATTACTTATAACGTCACCAACTAACCTTCGGAAGAACCCCCCCCCCCATCCGATTTTGTTTTATATCATAAGTTGCTTAAAACGTGATTAGTTAAAGTTCAGAATAAAATCACGCTTTCTCTTAACGGTTAATTTAAAAAAAAAAATCTTCTGAACGCTATTAAAAGTTAAATTCTTCACTAGTTTGGAGACGGAATGCGTTGTTGTGATAAGTGATTTTCTCTATTAATTCGCACTTTTTATTTTAAGATTCAAATATTAATAACTACATTTTATTTCAGTATTTAATTTATGTATTTCTGTTGTATTAAATGCTAGCTTTAATTTTTTTTTTTTTTTTTTTTTTTTTTTTTTTTTTTTCTCGTCCATAAATGTTTATCTACCAAGTTGATCTTAAATATTGTATAATCAATCCATTATATTATCATTTTCAGTCCCCCACCCCTAATTTCTGGCTCCCATCTTATCTCGCAATTACTTATAACGTCACCAACTAACCTTCGGAAGAAACCCCCCCCCATCCGATTTTGTTTTATATCATAAGTTGCTTAAAACGTGATTAGTTAAAGTTCAGAATAAAATCACGCTTTCTCTTAACGGTTAATTTAAAAAAAAAATCTTCTGAACGCTATTAAAAGTTAAATTCTTCACTAGTTTGGAGACGGAATGCGTTGTTGTGATAAGTGATTTTCTCTATTAATTCGCACTTTTTATTTTAAGATTCAAATATTAATAACTACATTTTATTTCAGTATTTAATTTATGTATTTCTGTTGTATTAAATGCTAGCTTTAATTTTTTTTTTTTTTTTTTTTTTTCTCGTCCATAAATGTTTATCTACCAAGTTGATCTTAAATATTGTATAATCAATCCATTATATTATCATTTTCAGTCCCCCACCCCTAATTTCTGGCTCCCATCTTATCTCGCAATTACTTATAACGTCACCAACTAACCTTCGGAAGAACCCCCCCCCCATCCGATTTTGTTTTATATCATAAGTTGCTTAAAACGTGATTAGTTAAAGTTCAGAATAAAATCACGCTTTCTCTTAACGGTTAATTTAAAAAAAAAAATCTTCTGAACGCTATTAAAAGTTAAATTCTTCACTAGTTTGGAGACGGAATGCGTTGTTTTGATAAGTGATTTTCTCTATTAATTCGCACTTTTTATTTTAAGATTCAAATATTAATAACTACATTTTATTTCAGTATTTAATTTATGTATTTCTGTTGTATTAAATGCTAGCTTTAATTTTTTTTTTTTTTTTTTTTCTCGTCCATAAATGTTTATCTACCAAGTTGATCTTAAATATTGTATAATCAATCCATTATATTATCATTTTCAGTCCCCCACCCCTAATTTCTGGCTCCCATCTTATCTCGCAATTACTTATAACGTCACCAACTAACCTTCGGAAGAACCCCCCCCCCATCCGATTTTGTTTTATATCATAAGTTGCTTAAAACGTGATTAGTTAAAGTTCAGAATAAAATCACGCTTTCTCTTAACGGTTAATTAAAAAAAAAAAATCTTCTGAACGCTATTAAAAGTTAAATTCTTCACTAGTTTGGAGACGGAATGCGTTGTTGTGATAAGTGATTTTCTCTATTAATTCGCACTTTTTATTTTAAGATTCAAATATTAATAACTACATTTTATTTCAGTATTTAATTTATGTATTTCTGTTGTATTAAATGCTAGCTTTAATTTTTTTTTTTTTTCTCGTCCATAAATGTTTATCTACCAAGTTGATCTTAAATATTGTATAATCAATCCATTATATTATCATTTTCAGTCCCCCACCCCTAATTTCTGGCTCCCATCTTATCTCGCAATTACTTATAACGTCACCAACTAACCTTCGGAAGAACCCCTCCCCATCCGATTTTGTTTTATATCATAAGTTGCTTAAAACGTGATTAGTTAAAGTTCAGAATAAAATCACGCTTTCTCTTAACGGTTAATTTAAAAAAAAAAAAATCTTCTGAACGCTATTAAAAGTTAAATTCTTCACTAGTTTGGAGACGGAATGCGTTGTTGTGATAAGTGATTTTCTCTATTAATTCGCACTTTTTATTTTAAGATTCAAATATTAATAACTACATTTTATTTCAGTATTTAATTTATGTATTTCTGTTGTATTAAATGCTAGCTTTAATTTTTTTTTTTTTTTTTTTTTTTTTTTTTTTCTCGTCCATAAATGTTTATTTATCTACCGAGTTGATTGCAAAAATAGATTACCTAATTGTACTCATTTTTAGTTCGTGGGAGGGGAATCTATCACCATACTTTCCCTTAAACAGGTCCGTTGGACTTTTATTAAGTACAATACTTAATAGTTATTTTTTTTATTTTATTTTATTTTTTTTATTTTTTTTTTTTTTTTTAATGGAGAGTAGAAAACGCATTGTGGATGCGTTATCGGCAGCTCCTGTTACTCTCGCTTCTTCTTATTTGTCCCTCAGTCCTCATTTTTAAATGAGTGATTTTTCTGACAAAGGGAGAAGAAAAAGCTGTTTTCTTGGTTGGCAGTATTTTTGCGCGAACAGTTGGCAGAGTTGGTGGAAATTTTCTGTTTCTGTGTCTATCCTTGTAGCCATGTCACTAGTAAGGGTGCTGGAGGTAAACGTTTTGTCTGGGCTGACGTTATCCGCCTGATAGTCAGGGACCCGAACCTTGGATTAACCACTAAGGAGGCTGTCCTATCAGCAGGTGCAAAGTACTGGGGCTGCTGTATTGCCATTTGGTGAATGGAATCTGGACCATGCAGTAGCTTCTGGTGGGGCCTCTCGATGCCATACTAGTGGGTAATTGTTACGGCTTTACCTTATCATGTGGTACAAAAAAAAAAAAAAAAAAATTCTTCGTTTCTTTTTCTCTCTTAGTTTCCCCTCTCTGTCCTGCTCTAAGTAAATCTGTCGACCTAGTCCACAAATTCCAAAATTTCATCATGACAAGTTTCAAGAAAAAATACACGATTAAACCCGGTTCTCCAACTTCCAACGTAGACCCCTACTACCATGTCTCCTTCTCCAACATCAGGGGTCTACGTTCTAACCTTCCAGAGGTTGAAACCCAATTACAGGAGACTAAACCAGACCTTTTATTTTTAAGTGAAACTGGCATTGGACAGGCTATTTCCCTTGATGAGTTTGCAATTACAGGATACTCTAACTTAACTTCTAAATCTGACCCCCAAGATCGCCATGGGCATGGAATATGTGCCTATATTAAAGATAGCTTTCCATGTGGGAGGGACATCTCCAGGGAAGATCCTAACTTACCTTATATGTGCTTCCGGGTTGCTTTAGCTCACACTACTGCATTTATATTTACTCTCTATCGCCCCCACAACAGCGGAGTTACTATCTTTCAAAGCATATCTGAGAAAATTGACCAAGTCCTTTCTACTTATCCTTCAGCTAACATTCACGTATGTGGAGACTTCAATGTTCACAACGTCGAATGGTTGACCCACTCAAACAAGACCGATGATGAGGGGAGGTTCTGTCATGATTTCTCCATTGCCTATGACCTCACTCAGATTGTTCAGGAACCTACCCGTGTGCCCGATAATGACGGCCAGTATGCGAGCCTACTAGACCTTTTTCTCACAACTTGCCCTGAACTATGTTCAGTTTCTGTTCTGTCGCCTCTTGGATCTTCCGACCACTCTGTTGTATCAATTAAGATAAAAATGAAATGTAATAAGTCCCCAGACGTACCTCTTCATCGTACAGTATATCGATACACTAAGGCTGACTGGGATAGCTTCCGTACATTTATATCTGATCTACCTCTGCATTCCATGTTTAAAAAGGATGTGTCCTCTATAGTATTAGACCTAACTGAATGGTTAATTGTAGGTATTGACCATTTCATACCCTCTAAAAAATTTCAGCAAAAACCTAACAGCCAGCCATGGTTCTCTCCAGAATGTGCTGCTGCCATTGCGCACAGAAATCACTTTTTCCACTGCTTCAAACGTAATAGATGTATGGAAACTAAAGCCGTTTTCAGGACTGCCAGCAACCATTGTAAGAAAGTAATAAGGAACGCAAGAGAGTTGTATGCTCAATCTGTTAAGTCCAAAGTAGCTGAGCAGCGGCTTGGTTCCCACCAGTTTTGGCAAATAGCAAACAGAATCCTGAACAGAAGCGTGTGCTCCATCCCAACTATTATCAATGGATCTGAGGTAATCTCGTCAGCATCAGACAAAGCCAAACTCTTTGTCAAGAACTTTGCAGCTAATTCTACCCTTTGCGACCAAGACCGCCAACCCCCAATATTTCCTCTTGTATCAGAAAACACGCTATGTGATATACGTATATCTGTACGTGATGTTGCCAAGCTAATCAAAAACCTTGATTCCAGTAAAGCAACTGGCCCTGATGGTATTCCAATTATAGTACTCAAAAAACTTCAACCTGAACTAGCGCCCATACTTACAAAACTGTTTAAACGTTGTCTTAAGGAGAATAGTTTCCCATCTCCCTGGAAAATCTCATCAGTATGCCCTGTATTTAAGAATTCAGGTGATCGCTCATCCCCCTCTCAGTACAGGCCAATAAGTCTCCTGTGCGTCATGAGTAAGTTGCTAGAATCTGTATTAAATACAGAAGTAATCAAACATCTCAACAAAAATAACCTTCTTAGTGACACTCAATATGGTTTCCGTTCTGCTAGATCTACAGCAGATGTCCTTACAGTTATATCGCATAGGATTAGCAAATCTCTCGACGGTGGCAATCTTTCTAGGGCAATTGCTCTTGACATATCTAAAGCCTTTGATAGGGTATGGCATAAAGGTTTACTTCATAAGATCGCTAGCTATGGTATAGCTGGAAAAGTCTTCTCAATTATTAAATCATTTCTTTCTGATAGATTCATAAGAGTAGTAGTTGAGGGGCAAAAATCAGAAGCTCACAATATTAATGCCGGTGTCCCTCAGGGATCCATCCTGGGCCCAACTCTTTTCCTGATCTACATTAATGATCTTCCAAATCATATCCTTACATCATTTGTAGACATTTATGCTGACGACACTACCATTTATGGTACCACATCTAAGACAGTAAACGAGCAAGTTCTCTCCAATTCTCTCTCCTCTGATCTTGAGCACGTAGTACAATGGGGAAAGGAGTGGCTGCTTACTTTTAATGCATCTAAAACCAAGCTTCTCTCTTTACATCATCAACATTCTAATCCACATTTGTCATCAATTGAAATGAATGGCTCTCGTCTTCAGGAGGCCTCAAGTTTTGACAAGCTTCTGGGCTTGACCATTACTCCTGATCTTAAATGGAACACGTATATCAAATCTGTTGCCAAGGCCGCTGGAAAAATGGTGGGATCTTTCTATCGATCCAGTAGATATCTCACTGCTGATGCTATTCTCTATCTATATAAGAGCCAGGTACGTCCAAGGATGGAATACTGTTGCCACATCTGGGCAGGAGCTGCTAGAAAGAACTTGTCCTGCCTTGATAGAGTTCAAAATAGACTTCGTAGCCTCGTAGGAGATGTCCTTTTCTCCTCCTTGCAACCTCTATCTCACAGAAGAGATGTTGCGAGTTTGTCTCTGATGTATCGTTATTTTCATGGAAAGTGTTCAACTGAGCTTCAATCTATGGTCCCCCCTCGCCAAACTTTCACAAGAAACACTCGTCTAGCTGTAAACACTATCAATAATTTCCCCCACTCTTTATCTGTGCCTAAACCTAAACGTAGATTCCATGAACAAAGCTTCTTTCTTAGAACTGCACGCCTGTGGAATTGTCTTCCGTTTTCCTGCTTTCAGTCTGACTACAATATGGTTTTGTTCAAGTCTAAAGTAAATAAGTTCTTGATGAGCCGTTCCATATAAGTTATTAAATTTACCAAATTTTCATTACTAATGATTACTATATTGACCAACTTCTACTGTACACTCTTTAACCCTTATCCTTGAGTGGCCTCTGGGCCTTGATAATGTGGTGATGCCTTTGTAAAAAAAAAAAAAAAAAAAAATATATATATATTGATTGCATTATAATAGATTCTCATATGCTGTGGTTTATAAGTGTGTCTTTCTTCTAATTAGGTTGTTTCTCTATTACGTATAGTTAATATTACAATTATTGTTAAGATAACTATGATTTCCAACCGGTTTTTAGCAAGTATGTGGGTTAATAATATTCATTTTAACCGATCATATTTAGACTAAGAAGATTTTACTATAGTTTATATCCAGATTGACTCGTTGCAAGGACTAATAAACGCATCAATATAAACGTTTGACTCAATATTTCTTAACGGAATTTTTTTTTTATGTATCACACCCTGCTCGATCATTTTAATAATAAAAATAGTTCTTGAACTAATCAGTGTTGATTTTGGTGTATAATTAGTGATGTCGCCCTATGCATGCAGTATTAAAATTTCATTCAGAAATGAGGGAAACTATTGCCAAATATAAAATAAATACAATGTCTTAACCGTTATACATTTCAAAGCAACTTAAGATAATACTTACTTTATGTCATGTTATGCATGATTTGGTGCATATCATTGGAAAATGATATAAAAATTATAATAAGGGAAGTGCCATGCAATATGATTAAGGCGAGTACTATTGAAAATCAATCAATCAATATGTTTAAAATTGTTCCCCAAATGAACTTGTAAATATTTTACGCTTACAAATATTTATTTCTTTTAAATGCATAAGTTGCAACAACAATTTCGTATGTTGATTATTTCTAGACTATCTGTTATATTTTATTAGCAAAAAGCGAATGTTTTACGGTCTTTAAACCACCGTACTGTGCTAGAGCATTGTCGCAAAATAATTACGACCTTTTTTTCAGAAAGTGAACCCCACGATTTCTAACGCATGATTAGAGCTATGTTAAGAAATAGCGAAAATTGCCATTTGATGGACTCACCACCCACATGTTAGCCAAGAGGGAACTTGGACGTTAGCTACACTTGGTTTTGGATGCTAATGGATATAACCCACTATCAAGGCTAACACTATATGACGTTCGTTACCTACGGACCCACACGGTTTTTAATCTAGCGTCATTTGAGACGACAAGATTCAGCAATAGGAACTAATCTGGTAGAGTAAACATAAAAAATAAATATATGAAAAATACCGAGTTTGCATGGAATTCTATACAGAGATAACGTTTTTCTTTCAGTTAATCCAAGCGATCGCATTACAGAAAAAAATCAAGAAATCAAATTTAAATATTACTAATTATCTTTATTTTGAAATAACACTAGACTGCAATTGTAAAATAGTGAATACTCTTTATCTTATCGACATTATGAAGCGTATCAGAAACCGAACTAAACACTATTTTATATAGATGATGCGTTGAATCATCGTAAGTGTATGAAAAATCTATTATCTCCAGTATTACAAAATTAATATCTGGGTAATTAAAAATTAGAATAATGACTGTTATAATGTAGCTTTAATTAGATCAAAATAACACGGGAAAAGCAAAATAAATAAAGGTTGTGAAAAATTAAAATAGCAGAAAAAATTCCACAATATCGTACAACGTGTAAGGTAAAAAGAATAAGAAATGCTAAGAATAAAAATAGGTAAAAGTAATAAAACAAAAAATGGAGAAGCAAAAAAAAAAAACAAGTTTAGTTTTATCTGCCTTAATCTACTTCATACAATAATAAGTCTAATAATATTTAAAAAAAACACATTGAATAATACGATTTACTCGGGGGAACTATATTTGAGAAGAAAATGTAACGAAGGGCCATTGGAATACAATTGCTTAATTTCTGAAATGGTGTGCAAAATTGTTTACAAATGTGAATTCATATGCCTAATAGTAAAAAGATATGCATAAAAGAGACATACTGTTTTTAAGGAAGTTACATAAACCATGTTGCATAATTTAAAATGAATCGAATATGGGTGTGAATAATGATAGAAATAAAATAAAAATAGTCATTTAAAAAAAAAGAAATAAAACACAACTGCAGTACGTGATCGGTTTAGGGAACTACGTAATTTTTTTTAAGTTGAATTAAAATGGTCAATAGCAGATAAGGCTAGAAAGTATATACAATGTAAATAAAACAGAAGTATTATTTTCTTACATAAAGCATACCACATAGTTCCTTCTAAAGAGTAAACAAATGATACATCCTGTCATCGCACTTAAAAGCTGATTGAAATAAATTCAGAAAGGAAATATGCACGGAATACATTGCAAGTAGAATGTGTGAAAAAATATTAAATTTGATACAAATATGTAAAAATGGTGTATTAAATCCATGAATAAATGAGTAGATCTTAGAATATAGTACATTAAATAATTATAACATAAATATAAAAAGTAGGAGTGGTTTATATTTTAGCACTAATTATTGATAATAAAAGTGCACCCTATTAATGTTAACCGTTACAGAATAGACAATAATCTAACATTAAAGAACTGGAAGACATTGAGACAAGCAGGGTAAGTTTGAGTAAAATAAAGTTAATCAAAACACAGTGTTTAAATAAAAAAATATGAGAAATTATAGTCGGATTGACCTAAGTTAATGTTAAGATTAAAGTTTAAATAAGGGTTATTAATAAGTAGTAAAGTCAAAATATTAAAAATTGAATGCCTAAAACTTATTAAGATTAGTAAATTGATAGAAAATTAATGAACAGAATTATCTCCTTTACAATGTAAATAAAACTATTGATGTTGAACAGAATAATACTAATAGCAGTCTTATATAATAAAAATAAAAAAGTACATTTAAATTCAAAATACTGACATAGATATTGAATAAAAATAGTTATAATTCTTAATTTTTTTAAACATGTTAATTAAATGCCATTCCTAAAAATAAAATATTAATAAACCTCAATTGTTGGATCGTAGATGTAAACAAAACTGATACGAAACTATCACAAATCGAATTGCATATATTTGAGACATATGAATAGAAACTAGAATTTCATTGTAGCTTACCATTAAGCAAATAAATCAATTAAATATATAATTTAAAGAATAAAAATATATAATTAAAAGAGTAAACATATAGTGGATTGATATAGTATAAAAATAGGTAATTTCTGGAAATATCATTTAAAAGTAGAACTAAAAAAATGGCGCGATTTTTAAATTCCATGGATATCAGAAAATTATAAAATAAGAAACATAGGAGCGTGAGATCAAATACGGGCAATAGCCTGGTCTCTTATAATAGTGGTTAAGAAGTATGTTTTTATATGTAATAACCCTTATCCCCGAGTGGCTTCTAGGCCTTGATATGTTGGGATCTCCATGTAAAAATATATACATATATTGTCTGAAGAGATGTTGTTTCAAAATATTTTTGAATTACGTAATGTTTAAAACTTTAAATCGGACGAAATTTGTGATAAATGTAAAAATGCATAATATTATTCGTTCGTTTAAATTTTTATTGTCTTCATTTTGTAAAAATATAAAAATGCTAGATTATGAACACTGATCACCATAAAGCTTAATACTGGAGTTTATATATTCTGACTTTAAATTATTTTGTTAAATGAAAGTTACCGAATTTTAATGGACAACGTTCTGCTAATCTACATTTAATGTCTTTTTTTTTGTGTGGATTTAAGACTTGACTGCGTAGTTCGGAAAATTTACATTAATAGTAAACATCAAACAAATGCTAGCGATACATAACTTTTTCAACAGCTGAGTTATATGTACAAATGCTACATTTAACGAAGTGATAATTTTTTTACATAAACAATGCTTATTCAAGCACAACTATATTTACAAATGAAAATATATTAATTTTGTTTGTACTAATAAGTAATGACCATCAAACTTGTTAGTCAACGTGTTTTTAAAGAGCTAAATGAAAACCAGCATTCAAAATCGTATATACTTTATTGTAAATCGTTTAAAAATGTCGTTTCAACTTGAATAATCATTTACCAATGTATATATGAAATTTCTCATTTGAATCCAGAGAATAAACGTATTCAATCTACCTGTTTCTCTTGGAGCATAGGTTATTACGTGTCAAATCATTCAGGGCTTCGCGGGCATATGCATAGATTTGGCTAGAGTTTGCACTGCAGCTAGATAATATAGGAACAAAAAATGCTAAATCAGAAACGGCTTGGAGTTACGTGCTTCCATTCCCATGATTTCTAAGTTCCTATATAATCTATCTGCATTGCAAACAACAGCCAGATCTGGGGATATGGTTTTCAAAATCCCATATTTCTGGCTGATTTGACACGGAATGATACTTATCCAAAATATTCGATATAGAATATTTAGGTTACTTTTAATTATTTGATCTAGTTACATTCTTAAATAAGTTTATATGCATGGATGCATTCGATCCTGACAAGGTATACGTGGGATTTTTCTCATTCCTACATTCTTCAAGCATCATAACTAAACGGTTACTTAATCTAAAGAAATGTGCGTAGAAATTATATAAAAAATACTCCAGGCTTATTGTCTTCAACATCTACATTAGCGTCATGCCCATAACTACCTCAAAAGACTTGCGATACGCAGACGACTTAGTGTTAGTTCATCCATAAGTCATCTGACAGGAACTGGAAAAATAGTGACTTAGGACATCAACTACATGAAACCCTTCTTTGGCAATTTGGTAAAGGTGTACACCAACAATTTACAGTTACATCAGACGTTCATCTTAGCAATCATAATATTTAAACTGATGAGGAAGTCCTTAAACATTACCAATTACTCAAGCAGCTGGGAATAACCCTTGATAAAACGCTGTAATAGCAGATGCACCTTAAGGCGTGTCTAAAGATTTTTTCCAAAAGAAAAATTAAACTCTTAAGACGCTTCTAAATGAGTAATCAGAACAACAGCAGTCACACTCTGCTACGGTACTGCAAAATACTGTGCCCCAGTATTGTCTGGACACCAACACACGATGATTTGACAAAAAAATACTTCAAGAAACCATGCGTATTTCATCAGAGTGTCTGAAATCAACCCCAACAAAATCGCTACTAGTAGTGAGTTAATCGCACCATCCCACATAAAGAGGAAAACACAACTCGAAAATGGATTCAAAACGTCGAGGTGAACATCAGGGACTTATGAATCTAACACATTTTTTTTTAAATAGCCCACATCTAGATTTTGTTCTTTTACTATACCCCTTCTACAACTTGAAAATCCAATATTTTAACCTCGTTGAGCAAGAAGGGTGTATTTATTTGCTTCCCCACTGAGCAAATTAGGCACAATGCCGTGTTTTAATGTGGAGAGTGAGGGTAGGGGGAGAGGAAAAGGGGCCAGCTCCCGAGAGTTGCGAAATGGGAGCTGGATAGTGATTTACAAGCTGGCCTATGTAGGGTTGCTCCTAAATGGACCAGAAGATTGCAACAAGGGCAATGGTCTTTGCTTGCAGCATTTGCCGGAACATATACTACACTTTGATCCTGTCACCCGAGACACAAAGGGCCGAGGCCAGTCAACTCCACAAGGAGGGGGCATTATTGAAAATACAACTTGAGCTTCCTAGGTGTTGCTACATATAGTAAGAAGCAGTGGGTACTGGCAAGAAGCCCAGAAAAAGACACAGCAGGACTATATTGGAAAAAAAGGACACACAAACAGGTGCAGATAGATAGGCTCTCCCATCTGTGCAAAGTTAAAGGAAACTCTCTGGGACAAAGACCGACTGATTCTACACTGTCAACTCATTTATTTCGAAAGTTACTATCCGACAGCCAATTAATCCTATGACAATTTCTCAGACTGGCTAATAATTAGCGGCATACGATACTACTATAACTACTATTCACTGAGTTCTGTTTTATAAGCGTTCATATTTAGGATTATGACGTATGTTAATTTCTATTTCTAAATTAAACATAGTCTTGTAAGAGTTTTATTGCTTAATATAATGCGATGTTTTGGTTTCACTGAACAATCAAGATTTGTCCAACCGCCTGAATATAAAGCATAGATTGCTCTCATAGTACCGTGCATGTAATTGACCAAATATATTGTTCGACAACTTATAGAGTTTCACTAAATTTACAGCTATTTCTATTTGCATTATTTGCACACCTGTTGAACATAAATCGATTTATTGATCAAACATAAAACTATGGGCGATTATAATTAGATGTGGCTTTTTTTATTAATTTACACGTGTGTTAATAAAATAAACAGATTGGCTACATGTATAAATTAAACGTATCACTTAATCGTAAATATATAATTTATGGTTTGTAAACAAAACACTATTCGCGCATTTTTTCATCCTGTCAGTTAAATTTTTTAAACATTTTTTCTTATTTCAAAATATCACGGATCTTAACTACTTTGACGAATGGGATATTTTGCAATATATTCTAAGCAATATTACTCTTGCAAAAGGAATGTCGCGATTTGAAAAAGAAATCAATGTACATCATTCTCCAAGTATGAATTTTTACAAAAGCGATAATAGAACATAAATCATTGTAAACATTACTAATAGCATAATAAGTTTACATCGTTTTTTAAAACAATATATCGTACTTTAATTACAGCATGTCGTACAACTGTTTAAATGATGTATATTTACAAGATTGAAAAATGAAAAAAAAAGAGTGAAGCAATAGCACGGTAATAAATGTGAGATCTTCACATCAGAAACTCTTTTTTATTCTTTATTTAAAAACAAAATACAACTTTTAATATTTATGGGTAGTGGAGTTGCAGTTACTAGTAAAGATCAAGCTAATTTGCATATTCTTTTATACATTCATTTTAATTAATTCACTATACTATAAGTTTTTTCGTTTTCTCATGGAATAATCATATTTCGTTATTACGTGTAATTATATTTATGCAGATACTCTACATAATTCATACTTGCATAATATTTCCGAACAAGTTACTAGTAAACACGAAACTCTTTTCATATATATTCATGTATGCAGATATATTTTTGTTCCAAAATTGCTGAATAACTCCTAGTGTTTAATCTACAGACATTGAACTACTAATATGAGAGATTTGAACCCATGAGAAACCTTATATTTAGGTTTTAGGCTGGGAACGTCTGAATAAAATGTGAAATTAAAAAAATAATAATAATTTGCCAAATTAAGGTTGAACAAGGGCATTACGAATACCCTTGAATAACGTAGAATCTATTGTCAATGTTTCACTTTTCAGCTTTGCAGCGACTATGTCTTTATAGCTCAGTCATTAATGCCGGAGGACAAAATAAATCTGAAGGTAAACGTTTCAGGTATTATTGTCAGTGTTGGCGCACGAGTTATTTTCTTAAAACCTTTAAACGCATTTCTATATATTGGGTCAAATATAATATAATAGCAAATAAGAAGTCTGCATTGATCAAAAAGTACGTATTTTACGACCGGGCAATGCCAGGCGCCCTGCTAGTATTTTTTTCCAAATTCAATGTCCCTGAAATATACAATTTTTAAATACACATTTAAATGGCAAATCAATTTTTTAACAATACATCACATTCGTTTGATTGATAGAATTGGGTATACTAGGTAACACTCAATTTTATAGCAACAATAATGAAAATAGTTTTTATTTAACCTCACGAGACATATTACGTTCACCTGAATGTTTCCAAGAGTTTTATCTTTTATGCGAGGAGTCTTCGCAATCATTGCCTATTTTCTAAATATAGAAAATTGACACATATTTGTGGTTTCACATATGTAATATTACAAGTATTCTATAGGATTTTTTTTTAATTTGTAGAATCGGCCGTTTATAACATGTTTTGATTCACAAATAATAGTATTATTGAGAGCAAATTTATAAATATTCACTGATTTTGTTTTTATTCAATACAAATTCGGATAGAAATTTATTATGACTTGGTTTAAATGTATTTTGTTCTTAAATGCGAAATTGTAGACTTTTGTATGATTAATGGCAGCTGATTTTTTCGTAACATCCGATTTTCTTACAATTTGATAAAAATGCCAACTACTGATATTCTTCCTCGATCCTAGATGATAAGAAATGAGATAATAATTGCTTTATGAAGTTTTAAATATGAAATAATTGAAATATGTACGGGAATTCTTTGCATATATATAAAAAGATAAAGTGCTTCATAAAACGATGAAAATAATGAAACGATGGAAATAATGCAAGACAAACAGAAAAAGACAGTTCATTATAGACCTAATGTTTAGTACTAAACAAATATGACTTTAAGACTATTAATGTTATACTTCATTTTCTTTTTTTATTCTTCTGTAGTATATTATTTTAAAAGCACCAATTTATTTTGTTATTCAAAGTATAAAACTGTAAACACGAGTACAATACTTTACTTTGTTTACGACTCGCTTAGTTTACATTCCTTTCGGAAGAGTCGATAACAATGATGCTTTCTGTGTTCGCTATTTATGAAATCTGTTCATATGATTTTCTTTCCTAGGCAATTATGGCGGCAATTCATCTATTATAAAATTAGCACGGACTTTCTTTTTGGCATAAAATGCATAAATGCATGAATAATAGATTAATTCTTGTGATTCCTAGTATAAATGTAATGATAAAAACGATCTTTAAAAAAAGTGTTTTTAGTCAATCCGTCGGTCGGTCGGTCTGTCGGTCTGTCTGTCCGTAACACTTTTCTGCGTGGGCCTTTTGGTTAAGAGCAAAGGTCTGTTGTTAATAAATGCTGTTCTTAGATTTTTAAGCTTTTCTTGGCCTTCGGGCCAAGATCAAAGTGTAGTATCTGTTCCGGCAGATACTGCAAGCTATGACTAGCAAAGACCAGATGTGGGGGCAACCCCACATGCCTGACCTTTAACCAGCTCCCATTTCCCACCTCTCGGGAGCTGGTCCCCTTTTTCCCTTCCCCCTTCCTTCACTCCTCACATTAAAAATTGGCCTTGTGCCTAATTTGCTCGGTGGGGGAGCAAATAAATACCATCTGTTCCGGCAGATACTGCAAGCTATGACTAGCAAAGACCAGATGTGGGGGCAACCCCACATGCCTGACCTTTAACCAGCTCCCATTTCCCACCTCTCGGGAGCTGGTCCCCTTTTCCCTTCCCCCTCCCTTCACTCCTCACATTAAAAATTGGCCTTGTGCCTAATTTGCTCGGTGGGGGAGCAAATAAATACCATCTGTTCCGGCAGATGCTGCACTTGAGATGGTTTGTACCGGTCAATGGAGGGGAGGCCCTCTATACTTGGACAATTATTATTTTTGGTAACCAGAGTGCCCCCTTTTTGCCTACTTTTAGGGGAGCTGGTTTTTACCTCACATTAAAAACGGCCTTGTGCCTAATTTGCTCAGTGGGAGAGCAAATAAATACCATCTGTTCCGGCAGATGCTGCAAGCTATGACTAGCTATGACTAGCAAAGACCAGATGTGGGGGCAACCCCACATACCTGACCATTAACCAGCTCCCATTTCCCACCTCTCGGGAGCTGGTCCCCTTTTCCCTTCCCCCTTCCTTCACTCCTCACATTAAAAATTGGCCTTGTGCCTAATTTTCTCGGTGGGGGAGCAAATAAATATCATCTGTTCCGGCAGATACTGCAAGCAAAGATCATATGTGGGGGCGGCCCCACATATATGACCTTGGTCAATGTAGGGGCAACCTTTCTTACCAATTGTCACTATCCAGCTCCCCTATTACCCGGGGAGTTGCCCCCCATTTCCCCTTCACTCCTCACATTAAAAATCCGCCTTGTGCCTAATTTGCTTGATGGGGGAGCAAATAAATACAGCTTTTCTGGGCCTTTTCGCTAATATCAAAGTGTAGTATCTGTTCCGACAGGTACTGCAAGCAAAGACCAGTGCCCTTGTGGCAATCTTCTGGTCCATGTAGGAGCGACCCTACTTGAGCCAGCTAGCAAATCACTATCCAGCTCCCATTTCCCACCTCTTGGGAGCTGGTCCCGTTTTCCCTTCCCCTTCCCCTTCACTCCTCACATTAAACATCGGCCTTGTGCCTAATTTGCTCGGTGGGGACCAAATTAATATCAACCTCTCATACTAATTGTAACTATCCAGCTCCTCTAATCCCCGAGGAGTTGGTTCCCATTTCCCCTTCATTCCTCACATTAAACATCGGCCTTGTGCCTAATTTGCTCGGTCGGGGAGTAAATAAATAACCTTTTCTCTGCCTTTTGTCCAAGATCAAAGTGTAGTATCTGTTCTGGCAGATACTGCAAGCAAAGACCATATGTGGGGGCAACCCCACATATAAGACCTTGGTCAATGTAGGGGCAACACTTCATACCAGTTGGCACTATCCAGCTCCCATTTCCCACCCAACGGGAGCCCATCGGGAGCCCATCGGGAGCTGGTCCCCTTTTCCGTCCCCCCTCCCTCTCTCTCCACATTAAAAAACGGCCTTGAGCCTAATTTGCTCAGTGCGGAAGCAAATAAATACATACTGTAAGCAAAAACCACATATGGAGAAACACCCACATATAAGATCTTTGTCAATGTAGCGGCAACCCTTCATACCAATTGTCACTATCCAGGCTTTTTTAGTCGCATGCAAGTCACTCCTTCGTCGGACTGTAACAAATTTACATTTTATTTTATTTTATTTAAGCAAGGTGTATGGAGTAACATATTTTTCGCCAGATTTATCAGAGAGGGGCCTGTGTTGTCAATGGGTCCGCTTGTCCGTTAGTCTGTATTATTGACAGATAACCGCGCATTAGTTTTTCCTGAAATTTTGTCACAAATCATATTTTAATATATAAATGTGCCTAGTAAAAAAAAAGTAGGCTCCATCCCCCCTTCACTCCTCACATTAACAATCAGCATTGTGCCTAATTTGCTCGTTGGGGAAGCAAATAAATACCAACTCCATATATAAGACCTTGGTCAATGTAGGGGCAACCCTTCATACCAATTTTCACTATCGAGCTCCCCTACTCCGCGGGGACGTAGTCCCCATTTGTCCTTCACTCCTCATTAAAAATCGGCCTTGTGACTAATTTGCTCGGTGGGGGGGGCAAATAAATACCCTTTTCTTGGCCTTTTGACCAAGATGCAAGTGTAGTATCTGTTCTTAATAGATGCTGTACTTACGTTTGTAACTTTTCCTTGGTCACATGGCTAAGATCTAAGTGTAGTATGTGTTCTTAACTGATGCTGCACTTACATTTGTTACTTTTCCGTTGCAATGGAAGGGGAAACTCTTCCATGCTAAAGCATTTTTAGTCGCATGCAAGTAACTCCATCGGTCCGTCTGTAACACATTTTCATTTTATTTATTTATTTTTTAAGCAGAGAGGGACCTATGTTTTCAATGGGTCCGTCTGTACGTTAGTCCGGGTGATTGACAGATAACCGCCCATTAGTTTTTCCTGGAATTTTGTCACAAATTATATGTTAATATATAAATGTGCATGGTACAGAAGTGGCTCATCAGGAGTCAAAATGTACCAAGATTGCAAAAAATGGCACTGTTTGCACCATAAATTCGCACCTATCCATTAGATTTTCCTGAAACTTGTCCAAAATGTGGAGTTCTTAATATGAATTCCAACTTGTCCAAAATGTGGAGTTCTTAATATAAATTCAGTATAGGCGACCCTGATAATATTCTGGTTAGCGTCCACCGGGTACTTTAATGCTAGAAAACCCACCTTTTTGGGAATCCCCTGCAGCACCAATTTTTTAAACTATATTTCGTACGGAGGGGGGGTCTGGCATGCGCGGCTCGTTTTTTTAACGCAAGGGGAATGGAGTAGACTTTGGTCCCCGGATTTATCGGAGAGGGGTCTATGTTTTTGGTGAGTTTGTCTGTCCGTTAGTCCGGGCGATTGATAGATAACCGTGCATTAGTTTTTCCTGAAATTTTGTCACAAATTATATTTCAATGATGTATAAATGTGGATAGTAAAAAATATATTTTGTGCGGAAATTCCCATTTCGCCTACAGGGATTCCGAAGAGGTGAAAATGTCTGAAAATGGCCCCAAAACGACACTTTTTGTCCCGTAACACTTGACCCATCCATTAGATTTTTCTGAAACCTGCCCAAAATGTGGAGACATTCTGTTTAATATGAATTCAGTATGGGTGAGCCTGGCAAAAGTCTGGTTTGCACCCCTGGGGATGCTTTTTGCTGAAAACGTTCTTTCTTCTTACTATACAAATCTTTTTGGGTGTTTTTCTATCTCATTGCCCCGTTTGTCTACCTTCTTATTTATCATCATTTTATTTTCCTTTTTTTATTTTATTGTTTACTTTTCTTAATCAACATGATTTTAGAGTGGCGCATGTTTCTTTTTTACTATAAATTACATATATACTACCATTGCGATTACTCTTATATATCGTCCCTAATTTAATGTTTCCTCATAATTTTTTACCATATTATCACATTTCCGAATTCTCATGTATTTTATAAATGTTAACAAGAAAGATCTCATCTAGATTTTCATTTTCTATGTATTCTCTATTCTCATAAGATGCAGTTAACTTTGAAAAAGAGTTATTTCCTTATTTAACCGCTTTTACTTTTATTCATCTTTCTCGTGATATAATAAAGGTATATACCATTTTACGGTATAATCACGTTTGATACAAACGTTCCCGTAAGATCACCGAAGTTACGCAACGATGAATCTGGCACTTCCTAATAGATGAGCAATTAGGACTTCCACTCCATTGTTTCTAGTCGTCCTGAATCACTTACCACTGGACGCAACCAGTGTCGATTCAATAGAAGTGTTGTGGATTGCGCAAAACTTGTCACATAATTACACGCGCAGCCAGTATCAGCAGGGGTTTCTGTTGTCTTTCGAGATGGGCTGGAGCCGTTGATATATGCCACTTTTATTTCTTATCCTTTGTTTTATGCATATGGTATATCTTTCTATCTATCTATCTTCCTATCTATCTACACAACTATATATATATATATATTTATATAAAACAATTAGTTAATAAAATATGTTATATATATAAAACAAATAGTTAATAAACCATCTATATATATATACATATATATACATATACATATGTATATATATATATATGTATGTATATATATATATATATATATATATATATATATATATTTATATATATAAATATGGCATATCTATAAAACTTAATGCTATTTTTTTGCTTTGCACCTAATGAGTTTCAGCTCCGGGCATGTCAATTATATAAGAAAGAAATTCTCGCATTATATTCGACATAACCATCCTCTCCAGAGTAGTATGCATAGAATAATTCGGATCGTTCCAGCATCAATTAATTCGAAACTCGCAGTGCGATGAATATAAAAGAATTTATCTAGCATCTTCACGATTCCTCCATGTAATGTAAGCGTTGTAGACACATTTAGTAAACACATTTCATGCACAAAACACTATGAAATAGACAAAAAATAAACATTTATCAGTATTATATAAAATGTTCAAATATAGCCGACAATGCGCAAAACAAAAAGCGAATAACGTTTGGCCTTGATCATATGTAAAAAAAAACTATATATATATATATATATATATATATATATATATATATATATTGATTTAAATTAATATATATATATTTATATATATATATATATATATATTTACACATATATTATATGTACATATATATATATATATATATATATATATATATATATATATATATATATATATATATGAAAGGTTAAAAAGATTTAAAGGTGACGAGGGGTTTAAAAAATATACATATATATATGTATATATTAATATATATTTTATCCTTATATAAATGGGTTCTCTTTTGTCATTATAAACTGTTTAGAAGTCGGATTATATAGGTGCTAAGTCTGCGATAGGTTAAAGTCTATATTGCTTCCTCCACTCCGGAAATTTAAACTGCAGTCTTTATTATTAATTTGGATTTTTTTTTCAAAGCTTCTTTAGTCTATATATTGTTTTTTTTTATATATATATTTGGCTAGGATTCCTTCCTGCAATCTATTTGCCTTTCTGCTACCCAAGGTACTTACGCTTTTATTCATTTTTATTCTAATAGCATTTATATGCTGATTTTCCTCTGCGAACAGACGCCAAACTTGACGATTTGAAAATCACCCCTTCTCAGGTACATGCTATTATAAAAAACCTAGACACCTCTAAAGCATGTGGACCAGATCTCATCCCGGCTGTGCTATTTAAAAAATGCTCTGCCGAGGTTGCTCCAGTTCTGTCCAAACTTTACAATAAATGCCTTAACGAATCCTGTTTTCCCGACTGCTGGAAAACCGCCTCTGTGGTACCAGTCTTCAAGAATTCTGGTGAAAGAACTGACCCACTAAATTATCGCCCCATTAGCCTCCTCCCGCTTTTCGCCAAAATATTTGAGTCCTTAGTAAATCAAGTCCTAGTCCAGCACCTAACAGCTGCTAAACTCCTGACTGACAAACAATATGGATTCAGGCAAGCCGGTTTAACAGCAGATATCTTAACTGTAGTTTCTGAACGTATATACCGTTCATTGGATAAAACAGGGGAGGGTAGAGCGGTGGCCCTTGATATATCTAAGGCTTTTGACAGGGTATGGCACGATGGTCTTCTAAGGAAAATTAGATCATATGGAATCACTGGAAGAATTCATAATGTAATTAAATCCTTCTTAAGTAATAGAAAAATCAAAGTTGTCCTCGACGGACGTACATCCAAACAATATGACATAAATGCGGGAGTGCCTCAGGGGTCTATCCTTGGACCTCTATTGTTCCTGATATTCATAAACGACCTCCCTGATAATATTGTGTCGGAGATGGGTATATTTGCAGATGACACCACTCTCTATAACAGATATGAGGGGAAAACAAATGAACACACATCCAAGAAAATGGCAGAAACACTAGAGGATGACCTCCAATCCGTAGTGGAATGGGGACAAAAATGGTTGGTCTCATTCAATGCTGCTAAGACTAAGCTTGTTTCCTTCAATAACTACAAGAACCCTTCTCTACAACCAATAGCAATGGCCAAGAACACATTGCCTGAAAGTACTTCTTTTAAACTCCTCGGCCTAACGTTTACAGGGAATATGAACTGGAATAGATACATTGAGAGCATTGCCAAGGCTGCTGCAAGGAAGGTTTGCTCCCTCTACCGTGCTAGAAAACTACTTACGCCTGACAGTATCCTATACCTCTATAAGGCAACCATTCGCCCATGTATGGAGTACTGTTGTCACATCTGGGCTGGTGCGTCTGCTGCTTGTCTCTCGCTCCTGGACAGGGTTCAAAAAAGAGTCGCCAACCTGATAGGTCCTGAACTGTCATCTAGGCTTCAACCTCTGTCCCATCGACGAGATGTTGCATCCCTCTGCCTGTTCTACAAATACTTTAATGGTGAATGCTCTGACGAACAGCAAACACTTGTACCTCCCCGACGTAACTACCCCCGACAAACCCGACAAGCTACTAAGTCTCATCCCTTTACAGTGCAGATCCCTAGGTGCAAGAAAGCCTTTTACTCCAATAGTTTCTTCCCCAGAACTGCGGGTCTTTGGAACTCCCTTCCGAGATTCTGCTTTCCCAACTGCAATGATATGCAGAAGTTCAAGTGTAATGTTAACAAACATCTTTCTACTCTTCTCCCTTCATAATGACCCCGCTAATTAATTCCCTAATAGTAGCCCCCTGCTTCAAAGTGGCACTGTGCCTTGTTTGGGGTGAAAATTTAATAAAAAAAAAAAAAGTTAACATGTCGAAAAATGGATCTTGTAATCCTAACCTTACGTAACAATTTCAGTTTTTATTTTATTTAATGTATCTATTTCTTTCCATATATTAGTAAAAATAGTAACCGTATTATTTTACATTTTTATTGGGAAGTGGTATTATCAATTGGAGATTCATCTGTCCTGTTTTTAAATTTCCGAAACAGCTACATAGTAAGCAGCTGGTGACCGCCGTTTTATCTTTACAAATTTTTAGTTAAGGTTTTCTCTTTTCAACCATTATGTAGTTAAATTCTGTTTTAAAATCGAAGACTTTTGCGAAATCAGCTTATGCAAGTGCTAAGTCTATTTCTATTTAACAACTTTAGTTTATGGCTTTTGTTATTTTTTTTCATCCTTATATAAATGTCATTATAAATTTTTAGAAGTCTGATTATGTAGGTGCTAAGTCTGTGATAGGTTAAAGTTAATATTATTTTTTTACATTATTTTTTTTCATTCCGGGAATGTTTACTGCATTCTTTATTTTTATATTTGCATGTTTTTATTAAAAACTTCTTTAGATTATGTATACATATATATATATATATATATATATATATATATATATATATATATATGTGTGTGTGTGTGTGTGTGTGTGTGTGTGTGAGTGTGTGTGTCTACTTTATTTAATCACATTAAAAGTAGGAGTATGTACTTCTATGCGTACATTATTAGTATTTACTTCAACAGTGCTCAATACGTTAGTAGAACTAGGTAGAAAGCCATGAAAATATGAATGACAATTAAGCTACACAGAATATGCAGCATTTCATTCTCGTGAGACATCGTCCGGCTTTTATATATATATATATATATATATATATATATATATATATATATATATATATATATATATATATATATATATACACATACAAATGTATTTCTCATTTTGCACATAAAACCCTGCTAAGTGGGGTCAGAGTGTATGTTTTTATCTGCCATTAAACGACAATCTACTACGTCAATATTCAATTTCGAAAATTGGATTACAAATACAACTCACAACGCCTTATTATTGCAATATAGCGCACTAACTACATGCTACATTCACATAATATACTCATTTGTCTATGTGTTCAACTCATTATTATATAAAAGTACATATATTAATATGAAATTCGGTTTACCTTGTTTAAACCTATATTGATTTTTATAAATGGCATGACGCGAAAATATATTGTACATTTTACTGTTCTTCATTTTGGACATGAGGATTACTTATTCATATCATTTTCATATTTCGTAAAACTTCCCATCCTTGAGGCTCACTTTCACAAATATCCGTGCGCTTAGAGGTAATCTAGATTATGAAAATTCTTATATTTTAGTAAACTCTCAGGATAACTTAGCATTAAGTGAAACAAACTTTCACACTTCAATCCCCTCTAACTACTTTAACATGACAGGATACCCCCCACTTTGCCGTAAGGACTCAGATAGAAATATGCACGGCCTTGGAGTCTATATCTGTAGTACTCTCCCATTAACTAGATAGAAAAAAAAATATTGAATTGGATATGCAGGCTTTTATGTGTTTGCGAAAAATATATGTGTTGGTTACTTATATTTTCCCTACCGTTCATCAATAAGTAAGGACTGCACCCTAATCGAGGATGTATCTTATAGTATAGATGCAACACTTTCTTTAGATAGTAACGCCCAAATTATGTGTTTGGTGACTTTAATAAAAAGGGGCTTGGTTTCTCAAATGAAACAGATGACGTTGGGTGCTCTACATAGCTTCTGTATAGCCCAGTTCATCGCACAGACAGAAATGTTCCCAATCCGCCCACCAGATCGTGAACCACAACAGGCTTTGCTAGATCTATTTATCACATGAGTGCTGGAGGATTGTGTGACTTATGGCCACAATCCACTATGAAACCCAGACAATATATTGGTTTCGGTTGAAATCACATTTAAATCCCAACTTCTAGTTGAGGAACTATTATTCAAAACCATAACCTACTTCAACAGGGCTGACTCAGAAGCCATTAGAGAGCACATCCGAGATACCCCATTGGCCAATATCTTCTCTCACCCTGCTGAACAGTGTACCAATTAGACAACACAATGGTGCAAAGCGGGCACTGAAGCACATGTTCCCACAGAGAATTATTACATCAAGTCAAACTCACCACTATGGTTCACTGCAGATTGTGCAGCTAAAATGTCACAAAGACTCCAGTTTGTACGCAAAAAGTCTAATACAAATAGGCAAAAATTCGTAGATTCTAAAAATCATTGTAAAAGTGAATTAGCAACAGCCAAAAGAAAGCATGCTGAAAAAAAAACAGGAAACGCACTGAATCGCAACAAATAGGAACTCGTGATTTCTGGAATCTTTTTTTTTTACATGAGGATCACCACATATCAAGGCCCGGAAGCCACTCGGGGATAATTGTTATTTTGTATACAATAATCAATGAGATTATATCGTAGCAATAGTTGGTATTGGAGATTTGATAAAGTGTCTTACTTAAAGGGGCGATTGATAAGGAATTTTGATTTGTCGGAATTAAAGACATCCAAGTTGTAGTCAGGTGGGAAACAGGTAAACGGAAGAGAATTCCACAGGCGTGCACATTTCAGACAAAAAAATGAAATCTACGTTTTGAGTTAGGTACAGATAAATGGTGGGGATAATAATGACCGTGGTTTTAGCTAGACGAGTGTTTATATTGAAGGACTTGCGAGGAGGCACCAGAGATAGGAGCTCGCACAAGCATTTGCCATGGAAATAACGATAAAAAAGACAGGCTCGCAACGTCTCTTCTGTTGGAGAGAGGTTGTAGGGAAGAGAAGAGAGAATCCTCCACTATGCCACGACGTCCATTTTGTACTTTGCCAAGGCAGGATAGGCTGTTTTTGAAGCTGCATCCCAGATATGGCAGCGGTATTCCATCTTTGAACGTACTTGGCTTTTATAGAGATAGATAATTGCATCAGTAGTGAGATATCTCCTGGAGCGGTAGAATAATCCCACCATTTCCTCAGCGTCCTTGGCAACAGACTTGATATATGTGTTCCATTTAAGCTCAGGAGTACAAACACAGGAGCTTTTCAAAACATGAAGCCTCCCCAGGATTAGAGCTATCCATTTCAATTGAAGCTAGCTGAGGAACAGGGCGTTGATGATGTAAAGTTAGGAGCTTGGTTTTAGATGCATTAAAAGTAACCAGCCATCTTTTCCCCCACTGAACCACGCGCCTAACATCAGGGGAGAGGGAATCAGAGAGAGCTTTGTAATTTACGGCATTTGATGTGTTGCCGTAGATGGTCGTGTCATCAGCAAAGACGTAAACGAATGATTTAAGCATGTATTTGTAGATCATTCATGTCGATCAGGAAGAAAGTTGGGCCCAAGATGGACCCCTGGGGGACTCCAGCATTAATACTGTGGGCCTATGATTGCTGCCCATGAACCACTACTCTTATGAACCTCTCAGAGAGAAATAGTTTAATTATTGAGAAAACATTTCCAGTTATACCGTAGCTGGAAATCTTGTGAAGTAGGCTCTTCTGCAAAACCATATCGAAGGCCTTGGTTATGTCAAGAGCAATGCCCCTAGAAAGGAAGTCTTTGTCGAGAGATTCACTAATCCTATGGGATTTAACTGTACCCCCATCAGCTGTAGATCTAGAAGAACGGAAACGATATTGCATGTCACTAAGGAGTTTATTTCTGCTGGGGTGGTTGACTACTTCTTTATTTAATATGGATTCCAATAACTTACTCATGCGGCGCAAGAGACTTATTGGTCTGTACTGAGGAGGGGATGACTTATCACCTAAGATCTTAAATACAGGTCATACTGTCGAGGTTTTCCAGTGTGTTGGAAAGCACTTCTCCTTAAGGCAACGCTTAAACAGTTTTATAAGTATGGAGGCAAGTTCTGGTCGAAGCTTTTTCAACACTATAATTGGAATGCAGTCTGTGCCAGTTGCTTTACTGGAATCAAGGTTCTTTATTAGTTTGGCGACCTCGTGCACATACATTTGTATGTTGAATAAGGTGTTGTCTGTTGTAGGAGGAAATATGGGGAGTTGATGCAAATACTAGGCGAATAGTTATGCCTTGCTGATGAGATGACCTCTGGTCCATTAATGATGGTTGGGATGGAACGCATGCATTTGCCCATGATCCTGTTTGCTATTTGCCAAAACTGGTGGGAGCTAAGCCGCTGCTCAGCTACTTTGGATTTGACGGACTGAGCATATAGCTCTCTTGCTTGTTTAATTACTCTTTTACAGAGGTTGCGTGCAGTCCTGAAGGCAGCTTTAGTCTCAGTACATCTATTACGTTGGTAGCTATGGAGAAAGCAGCGTATTCTTAGGAGCACCAGGGCTGGCCGTTAGGGTTTTTTTTATTTTATGGATGGTATGAATCGTTCTATGCCTACAATTATCTATTCGGTCAGGTCTGATACATCCTTTTTAAACATGAAATGCAAAATAGATCAGATATGAATCTACGGAAGCTATCCCAGTCAGCCATAGAGTGTCGATATAGAGTACGGTGGGGAGGTAAATCTGAAGACTTATTGTATTTAATTATTATCTTAACTGATACAACTGTGTGATTGGAGGATCCCAGGGGAGATAGAACGGAACATCAACATTACTCAGGGGAATTTGTGAGGAAAAGGCACACGGGTGGGTTCCAGCACAATCTGATTGAGGTCAAAGGCAATGCCAAAATCCGGACAAAACCATCCCTTATCATCTGCCTTATTTGAGTGGGTCAGCCGTTCAACATTATGGGCAATGAAGTCACCGCAAATGTGAATGGTAGCCGAAGGATGAGCAGACAGGATGTGGTCAACTTCTGATATACTCTTTAGGACAGTAACCCCGCTGTTGTGGGGGCGATAGAGGGCAAATATGAATACGGTGGTGTAAGCAAGGGCAACCCGGAAGCACATATAAGGTAAAGTAGAGTCTTCTCCAGAGGTACCTCTACCACACGGGAAGCCATCTTTAATATAGGTGCATATTCGATGTCCATGGCGATCTTGCTGTTCAAATTTAGATTTTAAGTTGGAGTATCCTTTTATTATGAAGTCATCTAGGGAAGTGGTCGGCCCTATGCTAGTTTCGCTTAGAAAGAGTAAGCCCAGTTTCGTCTTCTGTAATTGGGTGTCAAGCTCTTGAAGGTTGGAACGTATACACTTGATGTTTGAGAAGGAGAGATGGCAGTAGGGGGTCTACGTTGGGGAATAAACGGTCAAACGTTAATTTCGCCACTGAGCAACAACCAAAGAGTTGCATATATACGTGTTCTATTAGATTTTCAATTTACCAACGCTTCCAAACAGAAAACAAAATAATTATTCCTTTAGCACACGTCGTGTCCATTGTTGGACTATATATTAAAAAAAGTGCAACAACAAGTAGATGCATGTGTTCCGATAATAAATTCCATCATGATGCGTTAGAAGAACATATATCTTGATAAAGACGTGTTTCTGCACCGAAATATATCGATACACATTATTTTTAAATTGTTTCCTTTTTGTGCGTTGGATGGCTTGAAGACGTATTTTGTATGCGTGACCTATTTGGCTTCCTGTTTACCAACGCTTTCAAACAACAAACAAACCAATTATGAAACGGTAACTATTTATCGACTAACAGTGACGTTTCAAATATATATAACATCCATATTTAATGTTTCGCTCTGCAATAAGTTAAAATGATTTATGCTGTTTTCATGTATAATTCGAAGAAATCTCATATCATACGAAAAAGTACAAATATCATTTCATTGCGACACATGAAAATTTATTCTTATTTCTTGAATATTTTTTCACCTTTAAATGAGCCAGAAATTGTCACACGAAACACCAAAAGTATAAAAGGCGAGAAATTTGATTATTTCATTGTAGACATACAGATGATTGAAAATATAAATAAAAGTTTAGATTATTCTAAATGACTAGAATTTTGAATAATAAGATTTAATATTCATTTCTAGTTTTCAAGGAAGCAGTCTCAGAATAGTAAGATGTACAAAATAACAAATGGGTCTAATATTGTGAGAGTTTAAGAAAATGTCCTGTAATTGCACGAGCTGTTTTATATAATAAGTCAAAAAGATAAAGACCATTTGAAAATTTTATTTAAACCTTAAAAAATTTATTGACAATAATTGATAGGTATAATAATGTGTACTGTCTTGTCTTTGGGAATATATAGTCCTAAATCTGTGGAGTTTCGAAGAAATACTCTCCATCTCATCAGAGGGTAGGATGTAGCAAAATGCGGGATCGGATTTTGCTTGCAAAAGTATTTGATAAAACTGCAAGTAAGTCAAAGATTTTACTTGATAACAAAAAGTGAAGCAGAGGGAATATGGTGAAGAAAATAGTGGTTTCACGTGAAAGGTAAAGTATCCAATAACGGTAAAATCCAAATATGCAAAATCTAAAAAAGTTAGTTAAATTTCCATTCGCACAAGGAACATCCAAGGGAATCGCGTGATTTGGAGATGGTCCAAAATAACCTAAAAGGCAGAACTCCGTGGAATAATTAACAAATACAAGTAAATGGGTAAAGAATACCAATCATATTATTCAAAAAATGATAAGACATGCGTTAGGCTCGGCGTCCTAGGAAAAGCGCAATACATTTATATATATATATATATATATATATATATATATACATATATATAATACATTTATATATACATATATATATACGTTTATATATATATATATATATATCTATATATGATATATTTATATATATATACATATATATATTATACATTCATATATATATATACACATATATATAATACATTTATATATACATATATATACGTTTATATATATATATAATACATTTATATATATATATATATATATGATTCATTTATATATATGATTCATTTATATATATATATATATATATATATATATATATATATATATATATATATATATATTAGTAAATTTGGGCAGCATTTTTTCCTTCGTCCACATTTCATTAAAGAAACTAATCCGCCAAAAAGAAAAAAAAATATGGATTGTAAGAGTAACAAATAAGAGTTGGCTGTGCTCTTCAATAAAACACACACACACATACACACATACACACACAAACACACATATATATGTATATATATACATATATATATATATATATATATTGAAAGTTCCTTACTTTAAACTATTATGCAATATTTTCTTTCATTTTACAAGTATTTTTTTTGTTTTGCTCAGAGATGTTGTCTCATTTTATGTGAATATCGTCCGAATGTTACAAAGATGCTTGTTCTGCAGACGTAGCGAATTTTACGCATCTTTGATGCCTGAGGAAAACTTACTTTACACCCGTCTAAGACATTTTCAGCAATGGGCACAGTATTATCTCCCATCAGAATATTTGTAACAATACGCATTCCATATTGTCCAATGAATATATGTGAACTAAACAGATGCGCCCGAGCGAAAATTATTACCTGGTCGAATAGACTTGTGCTTTCTTATTTTCTAGAATTATCTGGACGTTTCTCAGAATGTAACTATTAAACTATTCGGAAAAGTAGTTACTCAATAAAAAAGTATTCTCTTTAAAAAGAAAGTAAACTCTTAAAAAAAACGTAAAAATAAAAAAGGGAATAGAGTTGAACATGAATGTTTGGCGCCTTATAATACAAACACACACACACACCTATATATATAGAGATAGATAGATAGATAGATAGATATATAGATAGATATAGAGATATAGATATAGAGATATAGATATAGATATAGAAATATAGATAAATATACTTATTGAAATGTGACAATGTATCTCTGCACTTTCTTTTCGTCATTCCTCTCTCGCTTCTAACCGACCTCTGTTTCTGTCTATACCTCTCGCGCGATTTTCATGTGTAATATATGAAGGTTAATAACCATACATACGGACTCTTTACACTTCAAACAATGGGGACCTATACGTTTGTTTTACCCGATCCAAATTAAACATAAACTAAAGAGAGTCTGACACATGCAACAAAATGTGGGCGTCATTCTTTTTCTGACCAATTGTAACACATAAAATTATAACCTCTTCTTACGAAATAATAACGTTTTGAGGTTTTCTCTCACATGTGTGTGTGCCTAATGATATGTTCAGACGTCAAAAGAAAACACATGTAATTAAACATGAAAAACACATTTGAAACACGTATATATTCCGTTGATCACTAATGGTTTAAGATAGCATAAATACGAATCTCTCTCTTTCGCTATTCATATACATATACAAATATATATACACACCCATAAAATTTTAATCATTTACAATTTATGAGGAGCAATGGTTTAATTTCAACTCAAAAGATGTTTACTATTCTATGTAAGACATAAGACAAAGAATACATTTGAAATCCGTTATTTTATTAACAATTTTGAAATTATTTTGGAGTGGAATTTGAAGCCCATGTTCTATAATCAGAAAAATTTAAACTATACTAAAGTATATGCTTATTAATAAACAGGGCACGGGACCTATATTAATTTTTCTACCGGATACATTATATAAAAAAGAAAATTTATCCAGGGAATTCTTATTTCTGAATATTACCTTGTGATATGGATTACTAAAATACAGATTGGGTCACTTTACCACACTTCTAACAAAGCCAAGCAATTTGAATTTTACCATGCAATTTGGATGTGGATTTTTATATATTTTACATAAACTTTCCTTACTCTATGATATTTAATTACTTACAGAACTTTGAATTATAGTTTTCCAAATAAGGTGTAAACCATTATAATTATTTGCTGATATTTTCTCCTCTGAAGAGACGGTAAACATCAAAATCCAATAGGATAAGGAGTTATAATATTTTAAATGTATTCATTGAGTTACATTACATAGAATAACAAAACTTTGGATTTGAAATGTTATCATTTCACGTCATAATATTTAAAATTTATTGAATGACTAAAATTTGTACTGATTTTCTCTATTTTGTATATCGATCAATTTTTATTTAGATGGGATATAACTTACAGAATATAACTGTCAATAGTATTTTGTATGACTTATAATCACAGGTTTCCATACAAGTTTATTGTTAGATAATTTTATTCTGAAATATATATATATATATATATATATATATATATATATATATGTAAAATTATATTTTTTACTAACCGATAATCAAAGAAACTACTGAACTGATTGTCCCAACATTTAATGATAACGTTTTAATCTAATCAGGGCGTGTTTTTAGTATTTTAAGATAAAAAATATTAAAATATTTCAAATATTTTATTTCGAAATCGTGACTTCACGGTAAATCGATTACTTGAAGCTGATAAAAATTCGTATTTTTTTCCAATTTTTTAACGAGATTTTTACTATTTCTCATTACACTAATAGTGTTTGTGTAAATATATTTAGTATCAAATACTACTACTACTACTACTACTACTACTCCGAATAATAATAATAAGAAGAAGAAGATGAAGAAAAAAGAAGAAAAAGAAGAGAAATGACGAACATATCGGCTTTTAAAAAAGTAATTAGATTTTTTAAAAATGGTTACAAACACCTACGATCTCTATTAGAGTAAATACACTATTTTTAATCAAGTTAGTTTTGCACAGCGAGAGGCCTCCTCACGGCTTTGAAAAAAATATGGAAACACTCTCTTACATATGTTGCCAAACTTTACTTCAATAATTTTGTGTCTCCCCGAATTAGTGCTTCTGAGGGGACGATATCTCGAAATGTTTGACTTATTTCTCAATTGTTTTATTTGTAAATATCGATTGAATAACAAGGATGTTTCCGAGGCAACATTAACATAGATGTGATTTTTGTTTGTATCCTCCTATGAACACTTGATTGATAATTTCACAATTATTGATTTCTCGCCCTTTCTATTTATATAGCTCTAGGTAATTACACCTATTGAGTTTATCATATCTGAAATACTCTGAGCACAGCACTATTAAATATACTTTACTGAGGCTCTGCCCGTTTAGATTTATATTGGATAACGAAATCACATAGGAATAACGAGGTCAAATACTGATTAAAAATCTACAACCTTTTATTCATACTAAAATAAATAACATTTAATTCATTTAAATTCAAATATATATAACTATATATAACGATATATATATATATATATATATATATATATATATATATACATATATATATATATACCCCCCACACACACCCGCCCACAAAGAGAGAGAGAGAGAGAGAGAGAGAGAAAGAAATATATAAATAACATCTAACAGTCCATAATCATATCAACGGAAAAATTCGTCTGCTCTGTTTGTGATAGATCATAAGATATTTTAGAGATGCATTCGTTACCGCGCTCGTTGTTTCATCACCATATAGACGAGGCTGGCCAGTCGTTTCTATTTTTCACCAGTTTTTCCATTATCTGCCCAGCTATTTTGTGTTTGGGTTTATTCTTGTTCAGTCAGTCTTTTCGCCTTCGCCACTAGTCTAAACTGGCTTTTGCCGTCACTCGCATTCGTCTTCCAGCTATGTCTTGCTGATATTAACCTCCGTCGCCACCGTTATCTTCTATAGTCGGTTTTCACGACGCCATCGACATTTGCTGTTTACTCAACTCCCTACCTTTGCTTCTCAGCGAAAAGCTCATCCTGAATATTGACTAATCTTGAAAGCCCCCCCCTACCCCTCTCTTTCTCTCTATCTCTCTCTTTCTCTCTGCGGCCTATATCTCTCTCTACAAGGTGTATGTCTCTCCATCCCTTTCTCGTGTTTATAGAGTCTCGCTATCTTTTCTCTGCCCTATCTCTCTCGTCTATAAACTTTCTTTTCTCATTTCTATTCCGCCCCTCTTTCATAGAATCTATATCTCTTTCCTCCTTTCTCTGTTGCATAATGGACCCAGCAGACGATAATTGGTTTTTGAGCGCAAAAATAATAGAATAAAAGATAGGGAAATATATCTTCTCTCGGTTTAAAAATCAATAAAAAAACATACATGTTAATAAAGGTATAATATATATATATATATATATATATATATATATATATATATATATATATGTGTGCGTCTGTGTATGTATGTGTGTATGTGTCTGTCACACTTCGTGTTTGATAAAGATAAATATTAGATCGTACGGTGCTTATTTAATCTCTGACTAATTTATTATAAATAACTTTGATTTAGAAAAATGTGTATTCTTGATATTATTAGAAAGCATATTACTTATTTCTTTATCTGTCTCCGTTTCTGAGTATCTGTATATAGTATAATATTGATTTATTTAGCTTGCAAAGTAAACATTCTTATGTATAAGATATATCTTGTAAAATTATATTTTGATTTAGAATATCCTTTAGTTTGACTAAATGTATTGATAGCTTTCACCACAAAAATAAAGTTATGATGGTCATAGAATGCATGATTTAAAAGTAACAAAAAAGTCTTTTAAATGCAGGTGCAAGTATTATATATATATATATATATATATATATGCATATATATATGTAGATATATATATACATATATATAAATATATATATAGATATAAATATATATATAAATATATTTATATATAACTGGAATAAATAGGGAAGGCAATAAACAACTGAAAAACATTGTCGCAGATGTATTCATCGTTATTTTCTCCATTTTCTACAGAAAAAAAAATTATTCGGAATAATAGAAATTAAATTCCACAGAACCAATCAACATCTTATGTGACCTTTAAAATTGAAAATGTTTTTGTCATGAAAGCACAATGTGGAAAGAAAGAAAACATTTACCTGTACAAAATGTTGTCACAAATATTACACATTGTAGTAGAACGTCTGAATATACTTTTCTCTTTAATATACATATATATATATGTATGTGCGTATATATATATATATTTATGTATATATATAAATATATATACACACATACATATATATATATATATATATATATATATATATATACTGAAAAATAAACCAGATAAAATCATTCACGTTAAAAAACAGATTGTCTGAAGAGAAAAAAAAATCATATCTTAAATGTATGAAATGTTATTGCCGTACACTGACATTTATTTCAGTAAAATTCATGAAAGAATTTTTTGTTAGAATGCACCACACACACACACACACACCCTCACACACACACACACGAATGCTACTAATTTTGATATAGATAAATCTCTTCAGTTACACATGTAAAATATTTTAACAATTAACAAACAAAAGCTGCTTATGAAATGTTTCCTTGTCAATAGGTTATTAATTTAGAACATCATTAATCCAATAATTTTGAAAGACTTTCCCAAACTAAACCTGTCATATTATGGTTTTGGAATTAATGTAATATCGCGAACTGTTATCTAAGCGCTGGTATAAAAGACTTTTGCTAATTCAAATTATAAAAAAGAAGCCATAGTTTTCTTTTATCCTTGTTGTACACCAGCATTTAGAGTGAAGGGGGACTTTTTCTAAAAAAACAAATAAGCCATTTAACTTTTCTTTGAGTAATATACTTTATATCTACATATTATATATGTACGTATCTATGCGAAATACGACTATACTACTATTTATATCCAATAATCCATAACAGAATTTGATTGCTCGGAAGTCCCTTTCCGTTTTCACCTGAATTTAAATTTACTTTTAATCATAGTTATATCGTTTTCCAAAGCTATATTGAATAGACTCATTTTACTTTGAATCCTTATCGACTTTAAATTTGATGCATGACTCTGAATATTTATCGTAATTCCAAGTACCAATTTGCATTAGAGTTCATCCTTCTAAATTTTTTTAAAACTAATATATGAACAATATTTTAATCGTATCAAAACCCTTAAATCAAGCAAAATCAAATTAAAACAGCGCATGAGGTGGAACATGTTATTTGTATTTGGTGAAAATGGAATAAACAAAAATTGCGTGCCTCAATATATAAGACATTGATAATGCAAATTCAAATAAACTTTTAATATATTTACGCTACTTATAACAGTGTTTTGCCTGTAGTATTATTGTATTCCATGTGAACATAATATACTTTTATTTTTATACTCATAAGATTGCAAATGAAACAGGTAATTCCCTAGAGTAAAATGTACTTAACAATTTTCTTTAAACACTATTTTATTGAATTGTTTCGAAAGAAAAGTTTATTTTGTAATTTCTTAGAATAAAATAAATGCTATTTGAATACCTTTATCAGCTTTGTAGATCGGTTGCTCAACTCTCGAGCACCGGACGTGTTTCACTCTTTCTTAACCATTTCTTAATCGCTCATATATGTTTTCACTTTGCCATACACAGGGTCCTTGTTTTAACAGGCAAACTGAACCATGAGAGCGGGCACGCTTACTTGTGGTTAGCTGTTGACTCAGCAAAGTCCAGGGGAAACCGTCCCCATAGATAATTCGGAGCAGGTTAGTATTGCACTTTCCATTATCTCTGGCAACTACTGCGGTCGATCTGGTCCCAGATGTACTGGTCTTACCATTTCTCCGGAGTACACAATCGAGATCAGAGAGGGACTATTGAGTTTTAGGTCGCTTAACCTCTCTATGCCAATGACCAGACTTGTGGTTAATAGGCAACTTAAGCTACACATCGTATAAAAATCAGAGGAATGTCAGTTATCGATTATAAGCCCCAAGCAAAATTGGCGTACAGCTAGGCGTCAGGGGCCATCCACCTCATCGGACAGCTACCGCCCTCCTTAAGCTAAGCAGCCATCAGTGCTCTTTTGCCACTGGTCACCAACCTCTTGGGGTGCATGGGGCATACCACCTTATCCGAAAAGTGAACAGATACCGATGCACCAAACAATTAACCAACACACAAGGACTGCACTGAAGCTCAAGTGTTGAAATGATCGCATTATGCTGGCCAGTTTAATAAAGGATCTTCACTCAATCTCTGACATGCTGCCATCTATAAAGTACTACTACATTTACAGATAGGCATTGCTGCCTTGCAGGAAAACTATATTGCCTTAAAGAACCAGACCACTTCTTCTTTAGGCAAGGGAAGATGAAGGAGAAACAAGAGATCACGGTGTTTCATTTGCTATCAACAACTCTCTCCTAACAAGGATCAGTGAGGTCTAACCACCACTACCTGCATAATGATAATATATGTCAACACCGCAAATGAACCTATAATTTTAATATGTCTCTACAATCAAACAAAATCAGCAACCGATGATACCAAATATTCATTCAATATCGTAGACGCTTAAAGTCAACATTTCAAATATCATGAAACTCAGATATTTGTGGGTGATTTCAATGCTCGAGTTTGAAATGACAACGAAGCTTGGCCCACCTACATAGAACACTCCGGAGTAGAAAAGTGAGATAAAAATAGACAATGATTACTAGAACTCTGCCCAATGCCCGACTTTGCGCTACCAAAAATGTATTTTTTCTACAAATGCATAGTATCATGGAGCTACTCAGGATCAAAATATTGGCGCAAGAAACATTTCATTTCAGTAGGAAGTTTTTACCGTACTACACAGTCACTAAAAGTAATCACAGTACTGACTGTGGCACCGATCAATCATTCGGACGCTGAAGAGTTAACATGCAAAAATTAAATTCTTCCACACCAAACAGGCTAGAACCACCGATCAAACCAAGACCAAGTACTAAGACAGCCGATTATATCCATGCAGGTGTCTCGGCTACAGAAATGTAACAAAATCTGAAGAAGGGTGACTACTCTGTTGCAATCTCAGCTTATGGGACGAGAAAGAAGAGAAAACCATTAACTGCTACGGTGCGAACTCTGAAAAACTTGATCCTCTCATTGAATCCAAAACGTGGATTCTCGGGATAACTCAAGTAAAGACTCTCTCTTAGTCTTGCGAACATCTCGAAAAAAGTTGAAGTCAACAGTGCGAAAATATGTAATTAAGTACTGGAACAGCTGCGAAGACTGGAAACACCAATGTATTGTATGACCGTATTAAGAATGCAATGTCCACGCGCTGTAAAAACTTCTTCTTTGAAGTGCAAAACCGAGGAAAGTCTCACAGTCGCATCATTCAGCAAGACAGCTTGGTTGAACTCTACTCTGAGCTCTATTTAACAGGAAACAAATAAGCCAGAGCTTCCTCGAAAACATCCAACAATATACACAGTTAACTGGGTTTGAAATACAATCCACCAATCGATGATGCCTTCAAGACAACAAGTGAGCAAGCTCCAGCACGGAAAGCTGAGTGTAAAAAGCGGCGTCAAACAGGATGTGTACTTGCCCCTACGCTATATAACATTTTATTCGCCTTTCTCATGAAACATGCTTTTAATTCGTCAGACAAGACAAGGAATGTTATTATTCATCATTACTATGAATTGATAATGCTTGTACGTATTTCATTAATTCTAATATCTCGGGCCTTTATAACCAGCCAACCCATTTCTTAATATAGAACCCAAAAGCGCACGGGAAAGCTATCGAGTACCGTTGAAAATTGATAACTTACGTGTGAGATAAAAGCCATCTAATCACAACTAAAGAGAACTTTTACATATAGCCACCCATAATGGAAACTTACCGCATTTCACATGTGTCGTATGAGTAGAATTCTTGGAATGTCTTCGAAAGACAAAGTTACAAACAATTCTCCTGTGCCACCCCCTTTCTCTAAAGACGCTTACGCTAGATAAGCCATACACACTGCATATTCAATAAGAGCATCCTAAAAGACAGTCTCTACAGTTAACTAACCACTGGTAAAAGAAAAAGCGGTCGTTCTTATCTCCGCTATGTCAACGTGAAAACCCGTCATGAAAACATTTGATACTGTTCCTACCAGCTGGGAACCCTCAGCTAAAGTCCGCAATATCTAGAAACAACCTGTTACCATAGCCTTAAAGACTAGCGAATGATCCATTTAGAAATCCCTGTCAAGAAAACCCAATAGACCACGAATCCGAAGCATTGACTTTCCCCTGTGATGACAATGTTGATACTAGATAGGTTTATCCAGCCATAGAATACGGTGTTTAACCTCTTTTACAGGTGCAACCCAATAGTCAACAACACTGACGGATGCCCACAAGAATTGTAATACGATAATTTGATGACTATTTAGAAAGAAACAGGCGGATAATGAAGCAAAATAAAAAATGAACTCAGAAACCATCTTCGAAAAAGAATTTTTTGTTTAGCTTCGACATTGTTCTAAAAATAATGAGTAAACAAATTAATATTTTCTGATAAACAAAACTATGTCTTGGCATTTAATTTTACACGGATACTAACCGGTTGGTAATGTATTACATTTTTTAATAAGTATTTTACTTGTATTTAAAACGTGTGTTTCATATATTAATATACGAGGTGCATAAATATATTACAAATATTATCGTTTAGAAACTTTTAGTGATAGTACACACAGGGAACTCTATTTTCCTTCGAAGTAATCTCCTTCGGCTTAGTGGACTTGTAACGCTACAACTTCTTGGTTTCGTCAGGGAAGCTCTGTTGTGCGATACTGTCAATGAGCTACGTCCAAACTTCTTTTATATCTTCGTCTAAAAACAACAGCCTCCAAAGTTTTTCTTGAACTTAAGGAATAATCAAAAGTTGCAGGGGTAAAAAAACCTGGACTAAAGTAAGGGCACAGAACTGTTCTGATGCTCGCCTTGGTGAAATAGTCTGTGACACAAATGGAGTTGAGATAAACGCAAATCCCTAACACCTTCTGTTTCTCGCGAATAATTTTATGTGCAATTGTGACACTGATATAAAACTGTGCACTTATGTTGTCTGTAGGCACAAGGTGGTTTTTGTTCATGACATTCTTAATTTGTCCTATCAATTGAGAGGTTCTTACTTTCCCACTCCTCCCTCACCTCTAATTATCCCTCAGTGGCCCCATGCCTTCCTTGAATCCCAAATGTTGCTTGATTCATGCAGGAAGACTTTAAATTAGTCTGCAGCATTTCTTCTAAATTTTCCTCACATCCAGATTGAATTTTTTAAAAATTCCCCAGCTGTGACAATCAGGTTTTAGAAGTATGTATTCCGTCCTGTTGTAGCTGTTCTTTTCAACCTGTAATCATACAAATTGATCAATCATCTCATAAAATGTATAGTAGACACGTTCTGATTCTTCAGAGTCTACGCCATTTTTAAATATCTGCACAAACAAGCTTATTTAAGGCACCTCCTATGTCGAAATCTACTATTAATTTATATGCACCACCTATAGAAAGAGACGGGGATACCTTCTGTGGCCCCATAAATATAACAGCAAGATTCGTTCTTTATGCAAGAGCTTATTTCCAAAGAAAAAAAAAACACTTTACTTACAGCAATGTTACTTAGCCTTCATTTTACAAAGAAAATGTCGGTCGAAATGAGATAAACTAATTTCCCGGTTTCCTCAGTCACGACTTGTTTCTCCTTCTATTAATCCTGCTTCCATTTTTATCTGCTTATAGGAACTTGACATAACAAAGTGGACACTTCCTTTCAAATGCCTGCCAATCAAGCAATAATTTATCGAACGAAAATCCAACCGAACTGACATCGAGCTGGAATAACAGACAGTGAAGCTAATTAGATATATAGAAAATTCGAACATTCGGTAAATGTGCAAAGTGATAATCGGAAACAGCATAGCTAGTAAAATAGTAGCTGGTATGCGTACTCCTGAAATAAATATAGTAAAAAGGATAATAAAATAACACCAAATTAACATAGGATAATTAATGTATAATTACAGAAAACAAGGACATGACAAATACAATTTTATAAAAATGTGAAATATGAAATAAGCAATGAAAAAATAAATCAATCAAATAAGAATAAATGTATAAACAAAATAAAATGACAAAAATGAAGCAGTCAAAAATGTGAAAATATTTAAATAATAAAAAATCGTATCAAGAGTAACAATCAATTAACTGTTTTAAAGGCTTTATGAGGGTGAGATGAATGGTGAAATATAACCGTAAATGTGTGTATGTTTAATATAAGTATGACATACTCAGATTGTAAAATAGGATGAACTAAAAATGTTTTCCCGTAAGATTTTGAAACAGTGATGCGGCAGTCAGTGGGAAACAGCCTCATGGTGTGTGTCGCAGACGATTACTTCGTGAATAGAGATTTGGTTAATCAAACTGTTAAAATTATGATTAAAGCAGAAATGAGGAAATGGGCAGTGATTGTTGCGAGATTATTTGTTATTCATATTTTTCAAGATGGACATATATTGGACAATGAATAGGTTAATTACACGTTTAGATATGGAAGTAAAGTAAACAGTTTTAAATTAACAGGTGATTAGATTTCTCCTGTTTTATTATTTCAAATATCGAAGTCCAGAGAGGATTTCATCTCTTTTCTCTGTAGTTGTGTCCTCATCTAAAGATGTTGACTGATACACAGAGCATAATCATGTACAGTTTTACGATTTTGGCATGACATGACTGGGCAGGAAACCATTGTACTTGAAAACTCTTATTAATACTCTAAATTTAATATAACATACATAACATAAAAGCAAAGCAAAAAGAAATTAAACGATAAAATTATATGAACTAAATAAAAAAATGTAAAATCTATCTAACTATGCACAAATGGAAATGTATGTGAGGACAACTCTTACACTATATTCTCAATGTATTTAAGATTTAAAAATTGAAATTTTATATATACGCAATTTTTGATATGCGAAATGCGAAGATAAGAGCAATCCATTTCAATTGATGCCAGAAGGGAACAGAACATTAATGGTGTAAAGACAGACAATGGGTTTAAATGTATTAAAGGTAACCAGTCGCCTCTTTCCCAATCGTACCACATGCTCAAGATTGGAGTACAAAGAATCAGAGAGAACAAGGACGTTTACAGTCTTTGATGGACTGCCATAGATGGTATATATATATATATATATATATACATATATACTTATATATATATAAATATATACTTATATATATATATATATATATATATATATATATATATATATATATATATAAATTTAGTGGCTAAAGTTAAATTCTGAAAATAAAAATATAGACACAAATATTCGAGTAAAGAATTTATTGTTTGACAAAAGGAATATATAGAAGGGGTCATGTTAATTTTCTTAATCCATGGATTTTAAATTATGGCTCATATCATCCGCGAAAATTATTCACAACCCCAAAAAACTTATTCAATATTTGAGCAAAAGCAAAATATGTATCTATTAACAGCTAAACATTTTGCTAACCGCATTTCATTTCATTGTCAAACAATCAATTCTTAACTCGAATATATGGGCTAGAATCACAATGAAAGTACTATCCCAAGTAATATCTATCAGGATATTTCACCTGATTTTTATTCTGGTTAAAATGTTAAAAATTAAACGCTATTTCACGCGGTTAATGGTAGACGAATGGATACGGTCTCCGCTAATCGAGCCAGAGATGTCTCGTGTCGCATGGGTCGAATCGTCTGGCTGGTGTTAATCGTGACACCCTGCACTGAAGAATCCCGAAAGGATGAAACACTAGTGTCTGTATGTATTTAATTATTATAGTAAAAAAAATAATAATGACATCCCCTTTAAGAAATTCATTTCTTGTCGTTGAGCACTTTCAGTTGAATTAATGTCGGTCAATTTAATTATTATAGTAAAGAAAATAATTAAATATATATATATATATATATATATATATATATATATATATATATATATATATATATATATATATATATATATATGCATTTCTCCTAACAAATACCCCGGATATCTTAACACTAAGCGAGACTAACCTAGACTCTTCCATCCCCTCTAACTACTTTAACATGCCTGGCTATCTCCCACTCTGCCGTAAGGACTCTGACAGACATATGCACGAAGTTGAAGTCTACATTCGTAACACCCTCCCTTTATGTGGTTTATACAAAACATACAACCCAACAGTAGCTACTTTTATTTTCTCTACCGCACTCCCTCGACCCAGGACTGCACCATAATAAACAAAGTCTCTGACAGCATAGACACAGCACACTCCCTCGACACCAGCGCACAAGTACATGTATTTGGTGACTTTAATATCCACCACAAAAACTGGCTTGGATTCCCTACGTACACAGAGGAAGCTAGCAGCACATCTCATAGCTTCTCTATATCTCACTCATATATATATATATATATATATATATATATATATATATATATATATATATATATATATATATATATATATATATATTTATATATATATTTAAAAGAAAATAAAAAAATAAAAGTTACAATAAGTTTACTAAGGTAATAAAAATGGTAAACTTAAAATATATTATAAATATTAAAGAGTTAATATTAACAAGTAAAATAAACTCAGCCAGATATAAAAAGCTCAATAAAACCGAAAAGGAAATAGAGCTTATATATATACATATATATATATATATATATATATATATATATATATATATATATATATATATATATATATATATATAAATATATATATATATATATATATATATAGATATATATATATATATGAAGTCGGTAATTTTATTAAGAAAAGTACATTTTATTAGGATGGGTAAACTTCATATTGTGTAGCTGGCCAATCAATTGTTGAGAAAATGAGTTATAAATATATATGTGTGTGTATATATATATATCCCTATGTATTATCACTACACACACACAACACACAGACACACACACATATATATATATGTGTGTGTGTAGTATTGATATATCTATCGATCTAGTTATCTGTCTATCTTGTTTATCTATCTATCTATCTATCGATCTATTTATATGACGTGGTGAACAGGGGAGGTGTACGCTGTGTTTGGATATGTTGATTACACATTACAAAGTCACATTAAACTCGGTGACCGATCAATTGTACCGAAAGTGCGTCTGATCAGCTGCCCCAGAAATACGTGTGGGTCACATAGTTCCAGTTTGCTGAGAAAAAATAGATGTGTTGATTTGAGAACGTCAACAGAAGAAGGTGAATTGAATGAGATGTCCCCTAGAAGGGGGCGTCTCAAACGTGGGGGTGTAAGAACTAGCGACCCAAGTAAAGATCTTTGATGCCTCCTCTGCTATACGTAATGCCTGGGAGCGAATAAACAACTGTAAAACACCAACTTTTTGTTTTGAGTATCTTGTGAAGAGAATAAACTCCCTCAAGATGTGAGACGGCCCTTCCGGAAAAGGCTGACTAGCAGAACTACGTATGCCACGTTTATGTATCCGTGTTATATGTTAACACACACACGCGTACACACACACACGTACACACATCCTCACTAAAAGATACATTACTAACGATTAGGTAAAAAAAAAGAGGGGGTTGCCTTAAGAAAATTTTAAGAACACACACGATAAGCTAGGGTTCAACAAGTGACGAACCACTATAGACGTCTAGTAACTCGTACACACAATAAGATGAACCCTTCGTCACATGCATACGCAGTACGTTCATTCAGTATATACACAACACTAAGAAAAGTATATGTGGCGTACTTAGTGGTTGTTTTTTGTTCTTTGTTTTTTTCGTCACTCAGTAAGAGGTATTTTTATTCTAATTTCTTTAGTGGCATTTTTTGTACACATACATCATTTTTTCGCAGGAGATGAATACTGACTTTCTTTTATGGAAAGATCTTCAGACAAAGTATAACGTCACTTCATGCAAGGAGCAAGGCATTTGAACTTAAAGGTCAGAGACTAATGATTATTATTAGATGAATATTTATTACCTAGGAAACAGAAAGTTCTCTCTCTCTTTCTCTCTCTCTCTCTCTCTCTCTCTCTCTCTCTTTGTTAGAAAATTGTTCATAGATAATGGGAACTAAAGAACAAAAAAAAAGACAAACAAAATTTACGAGATCGTACTAATTAATCGATGAGAAAAGAAAAAAAATCATATAATAAAATTAGACCGGATAAATCAATACGGATATTTGTGAGACGGCAGAAAAGACAAAACTACTTGCCATGACAACTAGTAGATATGAGTCAAAACTCATTTTTAGTATTTCGATTATTTATAATGAAGATTACTAATCTACTTTTGAATAATATTATGCATAATTAATTTTTATCTTCGATGTATCATTATTAATATGTATTAGGATTATGCCCATTTCAAATTGCATTGAAATACGATATCATTTCTTATGTCCCCGCCTAATTACCCGAGGATAAAAAAAGGTACTATTATAACGGTCAATCTATGTTTCAAGACTTTCTTCGTCTACATAGTGGGAATCGACATCAATTTTCTTTTGACATGAGTGAGCCATCATTGTACAATGGCGTCCGGGGCGCAACGTAAACAGGACTGGTACCATAAACACACACGACGTTTTTTACTCCAGAATGTATTTTTTTATTTTGCATACTCAATAGAATTATTATAGCATTTTTATTTTGGATTTCATCACACTTTTGTGATTGAAGTTGTATATTAATATCTCTGTAGTTGTAATTCTTTTTAGTCACTCATTTGGTAAAGCCAGAAAGTATGCTCTGTCTGCTGTATATATGCGAGGATTCGGATAGGAAGACGAAGACTACGTAGTAGTAGTAGTAGTAGTAGTAGTAGTAGTAGTAGACGAAGATGAAGTGATGGGCGTGGTTGGTTTTATTGGGAAAAAGGCGGAACTAACAGAGACTTCACAGGGATAAATAACCAAACTCAGAAGAATAAGGGCGTATACCCTTGCTTAAAACAGGACATCTCTGATTAAAGAGAGTGTGTGTGTTTAAGACAGACGGACACAGAAGTTTTAAGCTATTTAGGTTCAATAATAACAGGCAAAGCCTTCGATTTTCGTTTGATTGTTAAATTTCATGGCGTCTACCCGATCACACAGCATAGTAAGAAAAGGTGAAGCTGGTGTGCAAAATGTATGGGGTTGACAATGCTGAGTATGTCCTACCACTCAGGCTGGGATGTGATGCGCTGTCCGTAGACTGGAGATTAACTCATGATCAGAGGGCGGATTTGAAGTAAGTAACATTGTTCTCTCGCAACCGGTGTGTCATTGATATATAATGCGACAATGATGAAGAATGGGTGCTGGTTTCGTCTAGAAAAGGACTAAAATGTTAAGCTAGCAGAACTCGATGCCATCATGTAAGTAATGCCGTTTGACATTCCCTGAAAGATGACAACCGTGCACTTATTTACCGATTTCGCATGTTTCCATACATGTCCCTCAAATACTTTTACCGGAAGAACCAGTCCAAGAACAAAAGCTGCGAGTTAGATTCTTATCTGATGGCGTATTGCACCAATAATGAAATTGGTAAGGAGTATGCGGTGTCGATAGATATGTTCTTGGTCAACTCTAACCAAAACAAGGCGTATCGAGTGACGAGATGGCCTCAGCGGTAGCTTGATACAATTAAGGGAAACACTGAGTCTGTGTATCCTGCTTTCACTGCATCTGCGAGCTAGGTCGGATGTAACCAGACCCAAATTGTTCAGCAGCATAAAACGTAAAACGGGCACTCTACTTTGCGAAACAAATCAATACTGGGGTTTTCAATTTCGACGTGAGAACTCTCATAAAAAATCTGAAGTGTGTCAGTCAGTAAGTATTCACCCATACACTAGGACTCAGAAATTCTAACAGATAATAATGCTGCCTCTTCGAGCAGTTCCTTTTATTCCTCCGTAAATTAATGTACAATCAGGTTTCGATTTTATTGTGCATATGTCCCCTCGGGTAACATCGAGCGATGTGAAAGAGGTGTAAAAAGAACTGCAGCCTGAAAACGGCGTAAATAGCGGAGGCAGTATATTCGTATAACTTTACGCTAGCGATTAATTCTTCTCTGCCACAGCACCTGCTTACATGTTCCATCTGCACATCATACAGCTTAAATTAATTGACAAAACAGCGGCATCCATAGACAATCGGCAACAGACTGTCTTAAAAACGTGTGATCGATAGTGGGTAAAGTCTCCACATCGAGGATGTACCACAAAGTATGTAGTGTGTCGTGTAAATTGGAGTACGCAGAATATATTTAGATGGAATGCCACCCCATATGAGACACCTGCGACCCATAGTGGAACTGGGTCCACTAAAACCCTGTCTGATACACCTTTAGAGAGTGGGATTGATAGATTTGTTGCCATACAAGAGCTTGGTTAGCGGACACCTAATGTGGATCCAGATAATATCTCACCCGATGGCATTCCGGATCAAAACACAGTGAGTGTGGGTAATATTCCTAATGAAGACGATGATTGTACCGCCGCGAAGAAGAATGGCGCCAAAGACGATCCCCCGAGTGTTCAATGTGTGATTATAGAATCACGTGGAGTAGATTAGTTATTCTTCTAACGCACTCACCTCTAAATTAGAGAAGGTCTGCTCTGCCTGATATTGATATGTGGGGATCGAGAGGAAGAAGAGGAGGAAAATGCGGTAGGCATAGGTTCGTTTTATTTTGAAAAATACGGGACTAATCCCGAGAATTCTCGAGACATCAAAGAGATGAAAGATAAAATTCTGACAGATATGAGGTCGTAATATTGCTCGAAAAAAAAAACAATTGATAGCAGAGACAATTTTGTTTTAAAAAAGTTATTGGGTGCAAAGCAGGAGTACCCAGGAGTATTCCGCTTCACAACGTCAATATCCGAAACATGGAAATGAAACTTGCAGGTCATAAATAGATACGTTCAGTTATTATGTCAATGTAATTTGCAATCCTCTCTGATTTATTTTGGCAGAATCCATTAGAATCCATTGATTTTAGGATGCATCACATGTTTTGTCGCTAATTAGAGTTTCGAGTTTTAGACAATTGGATCGATTAATTATAATTTGAAAGAATCTAAGATAAATAACCTGGGATAATCTAAACTAAATTGTATTGCCGTTGCTTGAACAACATTGAAGGCAATAGATACACCAATTCTAAAATAATTACATAATAATCTGTACATATTTTTTACTTTATATATTTATTATTGCGTGGAACCTTCAAATTTATCTTTACATTATAATAGAATTAAGTTTATATTTTCATCATTGTTTAAGTCACAAATATAACATAGTATTATCATTATTTTTTTATAGCTGAATTGTTCAATCTTTTGAAAATATTGCTTTTAAAAACGAGTATTATATTTCCCAGACATTTACATTTTTTTCATGACCAAAGTTCATAAATATGTTCAAAGAACCTTTGTCTTAAATTTCGATATGTTTTAGATTTTTTCTGTTTTGTCTGCATCGAAAAAATGTAATCGCCCAATCTCATTCCGCCGCTGATCCTATTTTGCGCATAAGAATACGGCCGTGAAATGAAGAGAATATAAAATATTTTAAAACGATTACAGACTGATGTTTTTACTGATTATTGGCCTACTGATAGAAACCAATCGACCGTCTGATACTAGTTTACTGTTCTGCTTCTTAAGCCATTTCTGTAAGAATATGCTCGTGTATTTGATGATGATTTAAATGTTATCATATTTTAAATAATAATTCCACTATGCTGATTGAGTGATATAATTGACATCAAACCTCTGTCATTTATGAAAAAAAAACAAGTCGCGGTACGGGTGTGATATCGAAGCGAGATTGAAGGAAGAGAAGATAGAGTTCAAAATAGACTTCGTAGCCCTTTTATCTTCCCTTACAGAAGATATGTTACGAGTTCGTCTCTGCTTTATTGTTATGTTCATCGGAAGTGCTCGACTGAGCTTCAGTCTATCGTCCCCCACAAAAGAAACACTCCTCCAGTTAAAAACACTATATATAATTCCCCCCACTCTTTATCTTTGGGTAAACCTAAGCGTAGATTCCATGAACAAAGTTTCTTTCAAAGAACTGCACGCCTGTGGGATTGCCTTCCGTTTTCCTGCTTTCCAGCTGACTATAATATGCCTGTCTTCAAGTCAAACATACACGTAAGTTCTTGATGAGCCGTTCCACTTAAGTTAACAAATTTACCGAATTTCCATAGGTAACGATTACTATATTGTTCACTTGACTACTGTACATTATTAACCCTTATCCTCGAGTGGTCTCTGGACCTTGATAAGTGTTTATGCCTATTTAAAAAAAGAGAAAAAAATAAATAGAAAAACAGCAAGTACAAAGAGGCTTTTAACACGTGGTGAAAGGGCAGAGTTTTATTTTAAGCATTTCGAGACGGTGGGGTCTTTTAATCATCGTGTAAGCCTGATTTCTCCTCTAATCTTGTAACAAGATTTTCGGATTATCTTACACAGTAATTTAAAAAAAAAAATTCCATTTCCACCTGAACAGGGCACAGTGAGACTTTTATGTAGGGGGCACTATCAGGGCAATACGTTTTAGTGATACTGTGTAGGATGTTGAGCGGCAATATTACACCTGAACTTATGCATGTCACTCCAGTGTGGAAAGCAGGAACCTGGAAGGGATTTCCAAAGTCTAGCTGCTCTGGGAAAAATTATTAGAAGTGAAGGCTTTCTTACATCTAAGGTTTCTAGATGTAGGGGTGGGGTTTTGCTGCTTGTCCGGTTTGCCGGGGGTGTTTTCTTTTTTTTTTTTTTTTTACACAGTGATCACCACTTATCAAGGCCCGGAAGCCACTCAGGGATAAGGGTTATTGTAAGTACATCACGTTAGTGAGGAGATTTTATGAAGTGTTTATTTAGGGGGGCGGTTCATTAGGAATTTGTTAACATTAGACTTGAAGACATCCAAGTTGTAGTCCGGAGGGAAGCAGGCAGACGGATCAGAGTTCCACAGGCGTGCAGTTCTAAGAAAGAAGCTTTGCTCATGAAATCCGCGTTTTGATTTAGGCACAGATATAGAGTGGGGGAAATTTTTCACAGTGGATTCAGCTAGACGGGTGTTTTTCGTGAAAGATTGGCGAGGAGGGACCAGGGATTGGAGTTCAGACGAGCACCTGCCATGAAAATAACGATAAAACAAGGATAGGCTCGCAACGTCTCTTCTGTGGGAGAGGGGTTGCAGGGTAGAGAAAAGGGCATCCCCCACTAAACCACGAAGTCTATTTTGCACTCTGTCAAGGCATGATAGGCTGTTTTTGGCAGCTCCTGCCCAGATATGGCAACAGTATTCCATCCTTGGCCGTACTTGGCTTTTATATAGATAGAGAATTGCATCAGTAGTGAGATATCTTCTGGAGCGGTAGAAGGATCCCACCATCTTTCCTGCGACCTTGGCCACAGACTTGATGTACGTGTTCCATTTCAGATCAGGAGTAAAGGTCAAACCCAGAAGCCTGTCAAAACACGGGGCCTCACCCAGACGAGAGCCATCCATCACAATTGATGCCAGATGGGGATCAGAGCGTTGATGATGTAAGGATAGGAGTTTGGTTTTGGATGCATTAAAAGTTTCGTCGAGAGAGAGTACAATGGCATGTAGTTTGTCGAAGCCTCAATCATTAAAATACTTTAAGAACAGGCAGTGGGATGTAATTTTCGCAGATGGGACAGAGGTTGAATCTAAGATAGCAGTTCAAATCTATCAAATTGGCGACGAAGGAACAAAAGATTAGTAGCAGATGCACAAGCCCAAATGTTACAACAATGCTCCATACATGGGAGAACGGTGGCATTCTAGAAGGGCAGGATACTTTCAGGCGTAAGTAACTTTCCAGCTCGGTAGATAGAGTCCACCTTCCTTGCAGCGGCCCTGGCAATGCTCAGTGTATCTGTTTCAACTCATGTTCACTGTGAAGTAGAAGCCGACGAGTTTGAAAGAAGTAGTTTCAAGTAATGTATCTTAAACCATTGCTATTATTGGTTGAGATTGCTTGCAATCATTGAAGGAAACATTCTTATTCTTGGCAGCATTGAATGTGACCGCCTATTTTTGTTCTCAGTCAATTAGAGGTTAGAGGTGTGTTTTTAGTGTTTCATCCATTTCCTTGGAAACGAATGACATATTTAACAACAGTCTATAACTTCAAACTAAGAACTTTTAATTTACCCCGAGGAAAAAATCTGTAATGCCATATTTCGCTAGCTTGCCAAATACGTGTCAGGCGGGTTGTTGAGAAAAATAACCAGTTATACAATTATTTTCTGTCAAAATAACTTAAAACCTCGAGATACCATACTGAGTCAATCTGGGTACGGTATTATGTATTTAAAATTATATTTAATAATTACCTATCAAAATCAAAATAAGTAACCTTGATGTGATTAAATGACCACACATTAATAACCTCCTCTGTTTCTGCAGCTTATAGAGCCTCTTGCATTCAAAAAATGAAGAGAACATGCCGCTACATCGTTTTTATACTTAATATAAAAATGGGATGGTGCGGATTTGAAATAAAAGACGAGATTTTTTAGAAACTTGGTAGATTTTTAATTGGTTGTTTGAGTAATAAGTTTTGTCTTAGCTGTGGAGTTTTTTGGAGTTAATAGCTTGCGAAAGAGGAGCCTCCTGTTTAGGAGGTGAGTGTTTTTACAGCACTGTGTAACAAGTTTTGGATTATATATTTGACATCAGAGTTTCGAGATTAAGGGTACGTAGTTCTTACACCAGAATGTCGAGTTGTAAAGTGTCGAGTTTTTATATTCATTCTGTTGTGGAGTGTTATCCTCATTTTCGTATATATTGTTACACTACGTTTCAGCCAACTCATTCTCTGGGCTTCTTTATGCAATTAGTCGGAATGCTTCGTATTGAAATTGTATCCCTGGGCATACTCCCTTCCAAAGTTGTTGTTGTCTCACCACGTTTTTGGCCAAATAATCCTCTGGCTAGTTGGGGTAGGTTTGACACCCCCATCTTAAGCCAATACTCACCTAGAACTGTACCGACACAAGGCGTATATCCACTGAGCAACGGGCATCGAAGGCGATCAAGGTTGGGTTTTTGGTTTCAGGAATCTAGTATTTTGTGTGCTCATATGGTGTCCTATTGTCTGGTGCGTACTAAATGTTATTATTTATTATTTTCATTTTTTAAAAATAATTTCGATAAAGGTTTTAAAATGTTATATATTATTTCTGTGCGATTAACAACCAACATTTGCGATTTAAAAGTTGATATTAAAATTAAAGCGTGGGTAATATCTAATAAACTCTTTTATGTGTGTTAGAAAGTGTTTCGTTCGGCGTAGATGAAGGTTCCGAAACTGTATAGACTTTATGTCAGTTATCTCTATATAAATAAAATGAACTCATTTTTTCCCGTCTGATTTTTACATTAATAGGATTAAGAATCAAAACATTTCATGCAAATATAATATGCACAAACGGCAGAACAATATATGAGGTGTGTTATAGGCTTATTATTTCTCAAATTCCTCGATAATCTTAGATTTCTATACTTTTTCTGCTGAGAAGTCACGGCCAAAATCGGTTAAGATCAATGGAAGTGGTAAAATATTTTCTCTCTAATAAATTCCTCCTCCCCCTCCCACCACTTAACACCGTTTGGGGATCGTTCACAAGGAATAGTTGAGAAGAGAACATCGGTTTGGCTTCGTAGTTCTTTCATGTCAAGTTATTTAAAATCACTAAACTAAGCTGCAGTGCTCTGTGGCGTAGTGGTTAGCGTGCTGGACAATTCACATTATATCGTCACGTTCGCGCCGACCTACCGTAGTCGTTTTTTTTTCCTAAACAACTGGAATGGACTTTTCTTGGTGGCCGAACTGTTAACGTTGCAGATTTTTTTTTTGTTTTTTTCACACTTTATTTTCCTACTTTTACTCATGACTCCGGGTTTGATCCTTCCTACTTACCTACCATAACATTTTTAAACCCCTCCCCCGTCCCGGAAACAAACACCCGGGCAACGCCGGGTACCCCCGCTAGTTAAATAATAAGACGGTTTTATTCGTATGATCAGTGACGCTATCTTTTTTCGTGTTTAATCGTTCATTAAATAAGAGAGGACTGATAAACTAGTGGTCAAAGTAAATAAAAAAAACAGCAAATGAGAGAGTCGCTAATTGGCAGTTTAGAGAGGGATCAGTATTCTAGAAAGGAAAATGTAAAAACTAATGTTAAATGTATTTACGTATTAAACAAATCATCTGCCATCATAATATGTATAAATGTATGTTCATGTACAGGTATATATATATATATATATATATATATATATATATATATATATATATATATATATATGTATATCTATGTGTATATTATGTATATGTGTATATATAAGTATATATGTATGGGTGTGTATGTATATACGTACATATATTGTTTGTATGTATGTGTATATATGCATGTGTGTATGAGCATATATGCATGTGTCTATGTGCATATATTACTGTGTGTATGTATGCATATGTATGCATGTATATGTGCAGGTATGTATGTGCATATTTGTGTATGAGTGCATATTCATATATGTGTATGTATATGTAGGTAAGTGTATGTATATATGCGCATATGTGTACATATGTGTATATGTATGCATATGTGTGTATGTATTTGTATATGTGTGTGCGTTTATATGTATGTATATCTGTATGCATGTGTGTGTGCATATGTATGGATGCGTATTATGCATTGTGTGTATATACATGTGTATATGTGTGTATGTTTACAGATATGTATGTGTGTATGTGCATATATGCATGTGTGTATGTGTATACATACGTGTGTGTATATATACGTATGCATGTATATGTGCCACATGTATGTGCATGTCTGTGTATGAGTGCATACTAAGTGCATGTATATAGATATGTGCATATGTGTACATATGTGTATATGTATGTATATGTGTGTATGTATTTGTATATGTGTGTGCATTTATATGTATATACGTTTGTATGTATGTGTGTATGTATATGTATGAATGTGTATTATGTATTATGTATGTATGTATATGTGTGTATGCTTACAGATATGTATGTGTGTGTTTATATATGTATATTTGCATTTATATATATGTGTGTATGTCATTAACCGTCTTGTGTATGTTTATGTATGTATATGTATGTGTATTATGTATTGTGTATGTATGTCTGCATATCTTTCTGTTATATGTATGTGTGTATGTGTATGCATGTGTATATATATATGCGTGCATGTATATATATGTATGTATACTAGTGACCGTCTTCAGTGTCATGTCTGTTTGAGCGTGCGAATTTTGCCGGCAGGACTAAAGTCATTTTCGGCTCATGGACTCTCGGTGCCTGAGGGAGTGGCACTCGTCTGACAAGACGTTGCAATCATCATGTGCATGTATGCATGTATGTGTATGCATGTATGTGTATGTATGTGTATTATGGTTTGTGTATATATGTATATATGTGTGTATGTTTATAGACTTATATTTGTGTATGTGTTAGTATGTGTACATATGTATGTATGTGCGCATGTATATATATATATATGTATGTATACCAATGACTGTCTCCAGTGTCATGTCTGCTTGACCGTGTGAATATGCGGTTAGGACTAAAGTCATTTTCGGGCTCATAGACATTCAGTGTCTGAGGGAGTTGCACTTGTCTGACAAGACGTTGCAATCACCACACACACACACATATATATATATATATATATAAATATTTATATATATATATATATATATATATATATATACTAGCATTTCAGTCCGGCGTTGCCCGTGTATTTGGAGGTGTATGTTGAGCAAAAAAAAAGAAAAAGCGGTCATTTTTTTTTAGTTTTGACCCCTATTATGACCCCGTTACATTTACAGTTTTTATGCTCCAATCTAGTTATTAAATAAGAGTTATGTCAAAGGAACCTATATGTAAAATTTCAAGTGTTTAGACCCAGAATTAGCAGTGGCGTTTTTAAAAGTTCTCAACGGTCAAATCGTTGAGCTTCGACTCGTTAACAACCAAATTTCTTGCTGAAAACCGATCACAAAATTTTTCCCAAAACTCAGTACACCGTATATAAAATTTCGAGTCTGTAGACTAAAATTAACAGTTATTGCGTAGGAAAAGGTACAAACACATACAGACACACACAGGCACGTTCAATTTTATAGATATACTAGCATTTTACCCGGCGATGCCCGGGTGTATGGAGGTGTATATTGAGCAAAAGAAAAACGGTCATTTTATTTTTAATTTGACCCTTATTATGACCCCTTTATGTTTATTAATCTTGGCTTAAATCAAGTTTTTATATTATAGCCATGCCCATGAAGCCTATATCTTAAATTTCAAGTATTTAGAATCAAATTTGTTGGAGGAGTTTCGTAGAGTTCTTAAAGGTCCAATCGCTTAACTTTGCCCCCTTAACAGGCAAATACCTGGGCGAACATGGATTACAAAAATTTCCCTAAATCTCAGTACCCTGTATATCAAATTTCGAGTATGTAGACTGAAAATTGACAGTCTGCCATTGTAGGAAAATGTACACATACACAAACAAACAGGCACGCACAAACAAACACAGACATGTTCATTTTATATTTTATATATACTAGCATCTAATCCCGGCGTTGCTCGCGTGCTTGGAGGTGTATGTTGAGCAAAAATAAATGGAAGTCGGAAGGCAGGCTCGAACCCGTACCGAAATGGAGGAAAAGAACGGAAAAACCTGACGTATTTGCTGTTACAACCACTGCCAAACCGGAAGTGGCGTAGGTTTAAATTAGGGCTAGATAATTGAACAAAGGGAATGACTTTCGAAAATATCGGTAAAAAGAGCGACCCCCTGTAGAAAAGTTCCCAGTTGAAGGTGAAGATATTAATGTTTTTAGATAGTTTTTCGATATTATTCGTCGGAAAGCTCGAACTTCAAAATACTGATCTTCTAAAAATCCGTCACTTCTGTCTAAAGTTTTAAGCTGACATGAAAGCATATATACATTTATATATTTATGTATTGGTAACTAAAATATTTCGCCCCAAACCGATTAACAAGCATGCCCTATCCCTGAATACCCTTTTCGTAAAATTTCAAATGTTTGGACCAGAAATTTTCTGAGTACTTTGCTAGAGACAGCAGGGATCATTTTTTTTTAAACTTTGACCTCTATTATGACCCCTTAAACTTTATTGTTTGGGGCTCAAATCCAGTTATTAAGTTAGCCCATGCTATATTTATAATTCCGTGTGTTTAGATCCAAAATTGTCGGAGGAGTTTGGTAGAGTTCTTAAATGTACAAATTCAATTTTGACCCCTTCCTAGTGTAACATTTTATAAAAGTATTATGAAAATGGAATAGTTATGTAATTTACGGGATCGATAAAATGTATTGTAAATAAGATAGAAATAATCAAAAAAAGTTATGAAATGTAATAGTAAAAACTATTCGAATGAAAGGATTCGATTCCCGGAACTTTTAAAAAGGGAAATCCTCTGCTTATCATGTTTTAAATAGATATCAATAAATTACTTTGAATTAAAAAATCGAATGGCGAAAAGAAATTATTATATCGTAGGAAAATAGGACTGTCTCGGCAATATTGCAAACAGGGAAAGGGTATTGTGTCTGCATATGGTAGCAGAACAAAACTAAATATGATTGCAACGTAAAAATTGCATCAATCGCTGAGCAAAATATTTATCAATAAATATGAACATGATTTCGATCATTGTTTCATTTATACATTGCAATTCTTTGGAGCATCAGTTGTTTTGATCTACTTTAGTGTCATTTAATGTTTGTAGCATTATGCATTTGAATGCTAGGAATTATTATTCTAAGCATTAATAATAAATGCGATAATTATATTTTACATTTTCAAGTGTTGTCCTTTAAAGCAACAGGAAGTACACTGATTGCCCCTTGTCAAAACCTAACTTTTCGGATTGATGTCTGAAATCACATTTTTTAAAAACACACGAAATGGTAGGGTATGCAGAGATCGACTGCAGGATGAGGAAATAGTGGCTTAAACAGTTTAGACACTGACTAAGAGCTAACAACACCAGCATTGCAAAAACTGAATCCTATTTAGAAGTCTCTGGCAAGCCTGTGATACGCTATTATCATGGAGGCTGATGATGAAATCGGCAGGCTCAAATCACAGTGAAGCCTGACTTCACGCGGATTACCACTGTGTTCGTGCCACGTCTCGACAACATATTTTTTGCGAACATTGTTGTTGAACTGAATTAAGGAGGATTAACAGAACTAGCACAACTGACCATTTAGTTTTTGTAATCACATGTAACAATTACAAGTTCAATTTTATAAGATTTAAGCCGTCGTAGACGATATGTAAGCTTGTGTTAAAGTATAATAAGCCACAAACCAAAGGTGGAAGAAAAACTTCGTGAATGTAAAATGAACCATGGACACATACCCATACTACAATTATATATAGAAAAACCGATGACGCCAAGAATTTGTAAACAGGTAAATAATTAACAATCGAAAAGAGAATTGTGTACAATAAGTACCTGTTTACATTTTATTGTAGTTATAATATCTAAAGATGTTATCGTGTACTATAATACACACTTGATATTGCATCGTCTGTTCTCTGTTGAATAACATTTACTTGAGATTTAATGTTACTTATCTTATAACATATAACCGCGTATGAAATTATCATCATCAGCAGGTGAGTTTTGAATGTCACGCGATTTTATTAGCAGCAGGACAGCGTTTGAATGCGCATGCAAATTGGCAAGTGTACTCGAGTTGCGTCTGTAGAAAAATGTAAAAGAATATAAAAAGCTCAGGAAGAAAAAAAAGTTGATGTCGAAGGAGACGGACATATAAATTGAAGGCGAAGATGGTCTGGCTGTGGCTAGCGTGAGGTTGGACGAACGAGGGAGATGAGCCAGATAAAATCGACATGTGACAGGGAGGAACATTTCACGTAGTTGCGGAAAAGTAATATGAGCGGAACATTAAGTACTACAATATATATACTAAAAGAATAAGCTTGACTTTATTTCTTCAAAGAGAAGTAATTTTGTTCTAAGCTAATGTGGCATATATAATGGACTATTAATCATGCGATTGTGAAATTATTATTACATAGTAAGACATTATATAAGTATGATTTTGTTCTTAAATGAGAAACTGATAAATACGAGACAATTTCATTTAAGCAAGAGCTATTCTAATCGATTTAAAAAGTGTCGTCTTTATTTGCGAGGTTTTTAAACGGTTTATATCGAATTAAGTGGGGGCTTAGGTAATGCCCCAGGCCCGTGTCAACAGAAACCGGCACCAATAAGTTTGTTAAAGTGCTTTAGTACTTCAGAGGGAATAATAGGCCTAAATGGATTTGAATAATGTCGCTAAACAGGAGCTGAGCCGTTAAGAGACAAACACGGGCAGTTGAACATACAGCGTGTTAGATTACCTAGTGGTCTCTCAAATAACTTCGTTAAATGTAACTGAGCTATAATGAGAAAAAGGAATCATAGTACTAGAGAAATGTTATGGTATCTAAGTTAGTCAAAGATTTCAAAGAGTGTGTTTGGACAAAACAAATCTATCAATGCGCAAAGAGGAGTATAAATGTTGTGATTGATATTGGGAGAAATTGAGGAATGATGTAAAAGAAAAAGAAAAATATTGTGTTAAAAATTACACAAAAATATTTATGCAAAAATTCATCTTGAAACACAATTAACATTATAATGTATGCATGCATACATACATACATATATATATATATATATACATATATATATATATATATATATATATATATATATAAGTTTCGTGGTTAACTTTTAAATTCTGGAAAAAACAACATATAGAGACATATATTCGATTTAAGAATGTATTGCTTGACACAAGGAATATATAGAAGGGGGTATTGTAATTTCCTTAATCCATGGATTTTCAACAATGGCACATATCATCGGAGGCAATGAAATGCAGTTAGCAAAATGTTCAGCTGCGAATGGACGCTATTTTGCTTTTCAGCACAATTATTGAAATTAGTTTTCTTTGAGTCGTTGTAGATAATTATATGAAGAAAATTATACGAAAAGAGAAGTTGATACAACCTGGGTAGTCCATTATCGGAAGGAGTCCAATATCATTCGGGTTTATAAATCCGGGTGGACAGAAATAGGCGCATGGGAGAAAGTGATATTTTCATATTACGAAAACGTACTGCTTTTTATTGATATTTCGAAAAGTATACCGGGCAGCTTTATTCGTTGTTGCGTTGATTGTGTGTTAGTTGATGTGGTCCAAATGCTTTCTCGGTGTTGACAAAGTATATCCGGAATTTGGTGGATATACCATTCCATTGCAATTATCCCCATGAGTAATAGAATTTAAGCATAGAATAAAGTTTGTAATGGACCACGGAATCAATAATCTAGTTATCAAAATACCAAAGATAGCAAAATAATCCTGGTGATGACATTTGGAAGAGTACGTTGGAACGGCTTGTATGAGGAAATTATAATAACCCTATCTATATAATCCTTTTGTCAAGCAATAAATTCTTAAATGGAATATATGTCTATATATGTTGTTTTTTCAGAATTTAAAATTGAACCAGGAAATTTATATATTGCTCTATTCTTAAATATTAAGCTTTTCCTTTTTGGCTAAGATCTCCTTGAATGTATTAATTAAAGTAATATCTATCAGGATTTTTCATCTGAATTCCGTCAGTGTCTTATCTCGCTTATATATATATATATATATATATATATATATATATATATATATATATATATATATATTGTATTATCTCGCTTATATATATAGTGTATTATCTTGCTTATATATATATATATATATATATATATATATATATATATATATATTTTTTCAAAAAGCCCCCTCTTTCGGTTGAGCACTGTCGTAAATAATTTAACTCGCTACTTAATTTGGCTGAAAAATGCGAAGCTCGCGGTTTGTTTACAAACAAGTGTTTGAGTACTTTACAAGTGGCGAACGGATGTTTATGTAAATAGACATTCGGGCAGATAAATCGCGGGCATGTGGTCGGGGGGGGGTAGAACTGCCGACTGTCAACACGACGGTTGTAGGTTCGAACCTCGGTTTGCGAGAGGTGCTAGTCTTGCGGCACTGATGAGTTGTGATACAACGAAACAGGACTGTACGTCGATTACTACACACACACACACATATATATATATATATATATATATATATATATATATATATATATATATATATATATATATACAATAGGAGGTAATAAAACAAATATCCCGTTTTAATTTAGTGAATTTCCAGACTCAGGCCCAACAAAAATCAAACGCTGATTTGATCTTACAATGATTTGACTGGATTTATAAAATATTGTTCACATTTAACACTGTATTCTCGCACAACGAAAGTAAAACATTTTAACACTGCTTCAGTGAAATGTCTGAAAATTCAAGATAAACAAATATCGTCGGTTTTTATCCACTTTATTGATTTTTTTCGTTTATTTTCTTTCAACGTATTAAACTATTGCTTTGAAAATTTTCAAAGAATGCGTTGGAAGTCCTTAATGGAAACAAATAAAAAGGAAATAAATGAAGAAACAGCGATAAATATTATAAAATGGTAATATCGAACAGACTATATACTAAGGCATATTTTATTTAATTGTTCATGCTTTATTATGCTTATTTTTAGTTTACTTTTTCATTTTCTGTTTTATTATATAACGAGTTAATTAAATATTTGTAGAGAAGTGTTTTTTACGACGTAAAACTATACAAATCTACATATGTGCTCGGGCTCGCCTGACAAAAAAAGAAAAAAAAAAGGACACCATATGTTTACAAGAGCAAACGTTGACGCTCAAGAAACAGACGTGTATAATGATTACGAGAATAGGCCGGCTGTGGCCCGCGTGTGATCTGAAGAAAGAGAAACGCGGACCGGTAAAATTGATGTGTGGCAGAGAGACTTTTATAGTAGTTTCAAGACATGAATATAACAGTAATAAACTCATCCGTCGCTAGAGTGAAATAAAACAAAATAAACTTATATCATTAATACATTTTAATCAAAGTTTCTTAATTGGCAATAATATTTTCATTAGGAACTGTTGATATTATAATCTTTAAATAATCGAATCTGTTTCGCTCTAACTAATGGTTTATCAATCTTTTGCAACAAGTTTGAAACTGTGAAAACATTTTCCATGTTTTTCTCATGTAAAATATCATTTAAAATAATAAAATAACATATTTATTCTATGAATTATCAATTTTGTTCTCATTATATTGTTTGCGTTTACTATGCAATATTACTTTCACCTTTTTACGTTTATCTGCAGGTTAACCATTTTCTTTGAAAAAGTCTACCTGAAACTGGATAACCCTATATTTTTCTTCAACCCTAAAACTCTATAAAATGTGTTCTGTCTTATTAATATTGAATTATTTTTTTTTACATTTTATAAGTAATATGTTTACCCAATACATGAGAAAGTATTGGACAGCATGATATAAATCGTACCGACAATTTTGTTCTGCTTTTGTGATTAATTTTATATTTTATATAGGCACCGCCAAAACTGGGGGGGGGGCAGGTCAGTACTTTTTGACGGACCGTCTTTTTAAAAATCTTCCAAAAATCAGGTAATTATCCGATCAATACGAACTTTTCAGCGATTATTAGGAGAAGAATGAACTTTATAACAGTATACTTATTTTTCATAAATGATATTTATATATATATATATATATATATATATATATATATGCTTACAAACACCCCCTTGTTTTGAAGTGGGAACAAATATGCTTAAAATAATCATCTGAACCTGAACACAAGATATTGTGTTGTTGTAAGGGACAGCATTATAGATTTAAAAAAAATGTTTCCATACCTTATTTTGGCGTCTGAGTATCAGAACTTCGATTGTGTTTAATTATCCCGCTTTTGAGTTTTGAAGTGTGAAATTCGGTGAATATGATAAGTAAAATAATTAATTTAAGTTAAGCGAAACAAAAAAAAAATGTTTTAAGATTTATACGAAAAAAGCCATTTTAAAATTTTTGATAAATAAATTAACAATTTTTTTTTAGCGAGCCGAATAATGCATGACCATTATTAAACGGGGTTTGCTTTGAATAATCGATACAAAAAAAATTCGATAAATATTGTGCCTTTTGTGTTAGAAATAGCATCATTTTTTTCGATCCCGTTTGAAAACGTTTGCCGCCTTTCGACTACGGTGGACCAAACGCGCTGAAATAATTTTTTTTTATTGTGCTTTAAATTGCCCCCCCATAATGGGGAGCCTGGCCCCCACACACATACACATTAAAAACCAAACTCATACAAATTGTCACCCATCTGGTACTGGCCAGCCTCAGCTTAATAAAACATTGAAATTTTCGTCACTGAAAAATAAGTTTTTTTTGTTATGTTTTGTCTTCCATAGTTTTCTTCTTATCAAACGCAAACGTAAACAGTGTCGATATAGACTCTAGTTCGACGCAAAATATCTGGTTTTCTATATGAACAAGTGAAATTATTTTAAATTCAGGTACTTATATTATAATATTTTTGCATATTCTCTTAGAAAATCATCCTAAATCTTAGTTAGACAATAAATAACTAAATTAATTATTTCAAAAAACTTTTTTTTTTAATATTTATGTACGTTTTTTCTGCAAGACAAAAAATGTCAATTGTTAACTTTTGGGGAAAATTTAACATTTAAAATTGAATTAAAAATAGTAGAAAAAGTTTTACATTATTATGTTTTCTATATGATAAAATTCAGGGTTTTATCTTTCTGGAAAAAAAGTTACTCAGAAATAATGGATTTTAATAAATGTAATTTAGTTTTAATAAACAACAACAACTTGATTTTTCGGCCATTTTTGGCGGTGCCTAATTTTATACTATACTAGCAGACCACGCGCGCACACACACACACACACACACACACACACACACATATATATATATATATATATATATATATATATATATATATATATATATAAAGTAATTTATAAAATATATATGGCGATTAAGCTACACTGAATATTCTGCGTTCCATCCACTGTAGGATTCGTCAGGCTTATGCGCGAATGTTGTGGTTGCTTCTTGTTTTTATATATGTTGAGGATTTATAGTTAGCCAATCAGCTTTCTAGTATCCACCGCGCCCCCTCCTATCATCCAATAGGCATGCATGTTATCGAACAAAGGATCTGTTTTAGAACTAGGTTAGTGGCTTAAGTTGGATCTTTCCCTCCTTTTTTTAGTGTAGTTTATCAAGCAACAATATTTGCGAAAGAAAACCCGAATAACAAGAAATATTACATTGGCATGATTCCTTAGATTTTAAAACCCGATACTATGACCACAAAAGTACCTTCAAAAATAAAAACAAACACCGTATAAAAACAACACTAGAGAAAAAATACTGGGAACTCAAAGAAAGAGGACATTCGCCGGTAGTCGAATGGAAAATAATGAGACAAGCTACCACGTGCAGACATTTAGACGATCAATGTAAATTATGCCTCCATGAAAAATTTGCTATCCTGTACTTTAAAGAACCTAAAAATCTATTAAACTGTAGACGAGAAATAGCAAACAACTGTGTTCACAAAATAAAACTTACTCTAGGATAGCGATACAAAATAGCTTTAAACCTAACAATAAAAAAAGAAAACAAACAAATAAACGAATAAAATAAACATAAACGATCATAAAATATGTATATATATATATATATATATATATATATATATATATATATATATATACATGGGTATATTCATATAAAAAAAGAGGGAAAGATAAACCTTAAGCCACTAACCTAGTTCGAAAACAGATCCTTTGTTCGATAAAATGCATACCCATTGGCTGATAGGAGGGGGCGGGGTGGATACCAGAAAGCTGATTGGCTAACTAGAAATCGTCAACATATATAAAAACAAGAAACAACCATAAAATTCGCGCATAAGCCTGACGAATCCTACAGTGGATGAAACGCAGAATATTCAGTGTAGCTTAATCGCCATATATATTTTATAGATTACTAACTAGCTCTACCTACGTATTGAGCACTTTTGAATTAAATACTTAAAGTTTACGCATAAATCTATACTTTCCTATATTAAATTTGTGTGAGTAAATGAAGTAGTTATAAATAAATATATATATATATATATATATATATATATATATATATATATATATATATATATATATATATATATACAGTCCGTGTCAAAATCATAAGACCACTTAAGAAAATAAGCGGTTACGCATATTATCGAATTTTTAATCAAACAGATGGTTAAAACCATTGCCAAAAGGGAAAATTGGTGGAAAAAATGAAATCTGCTTAATTCGAAACGTTAACCCTGATCTAAGAATTATTTTTTATAAAACAAACATTTTCAACTGGTCAAAATGATAAGACCATTTTAATAAAATCGGCTAGTTTTGAAAAAATGAATACGAAAAGCTGTCTATGTTACTAAAAGCAACTTGTTGGTGGATAAAAAAAAACCTCTTACTAAATTATAAATGGCAAAAGGGAACCCCTTATCAGTTTGAGAGAGGACGGATATTTGAGCTTAATAGGGGTGGACTCTCCCATAGATCCATTGCAAACGAAGTGAATCGTAGCAAAACGGACTCCACAAATTTTGAAAGAAATCCAGATCAATATGGGTACAAAAATAGTTCAGGTCGAACCCCATCACTGGATCGCCGTACAAGAAGAAGTGTAAAAAAACATCCAGTAGTAGCTCAGGTCGATAAAAATGCCTAACAGCAGCAGAATAGTCCAAAAACAATCAGAATGCATCTGAAAATGAAGGGTTTAAATCATTTAAAGCGACTGCAGAGACCACATCTTCTTGAACAGCACAACACTAACCGACTTAAATATACCGCCAAATACCAGACTTGGGATGAAAGAAGTGGGAAAATGTAATTTTCTCCGACGAGAAAAAGTTTAATCTAGATGGTCCAGATGGATTTCAACACTATTGGCATGATAAAAATTTGGCCAAAGAGACTTTTTCAACTCGGCATAGTGGAGGAGGGTCTTTAATGATCGGGGGTGCTTTCTCGTCAACTGGGACCCTAAAGTTGCAAGTAGTGAAAGGCCGGCAAACAGCATTGAAGTACATTTCAATGCTTGAAAATGCTTCTATCAGGACTGAAGGTCCACGTCTGTGTGGATAAATTGGATTTTCCAGCAAGACAACGCTGCGATACACACTTCTCGACAAGCACAAGAATACTTTTCCTCAAATAATATTTATTTATTTTTTTTTTTATTCAATTTTCACCCCAAACAAGGCACAGTGCCACTTTGAAGCAGGGGGCTACTATTAGGGAATTAATTAGCGGGGTCATTATGAAGGGAGAAGAGTAGAAAGATGTTTGTTAACATTACACTTGAACTTCTGCATATCATTGCAGTTGGGAAAGCAGAATCCCGGAAGGGAGTTCCAAAGACCCGCAGTTCTGGGGAAGAAACTATTGGAGAAAAAGCCTTTCTTGCACCTAGGGATCTCCACTGTAAAGGGATGAGACTTAGTAGCTTGTCGGGTTTGTCGGGGGTAGTTACGTCGGGGAGGTACAAGTGTTTGCAGTTCGTCAGAGCATTCACCATTAAAGTATTTGTAGAACAGGCAGATGGATGCAACATCTCGTCGATGGGACAGAGGTTGAAGCCCAGATGACAGTTCAGGACCTATCAGGTTTGCGACTCTTTTTTGAACCCTGTCCAGGAGCGAGAGACAAGCAGCAGATGCACCAGCCCAGATGTGACAACAGTACTCCATACATGGGCGAATGATTGCCTTATAAAAGTATAGGATACTGGCAGGCGTAAGTAGTTTTCTAGCACGGTAGAGGGAGCCAACCTTCCTTGCAGCAGCCTTGGCAATGCTCTCAATGTATCTATTCCAGTTCATATTCCCTGTAAACGTTAGGCCGAGGAGTTTAAAAGAAGTACTTTCAGGCAATGTGTTATTGGCCATTGCTATTGGTGGTAGAGAAGGTTTCTTGTAGTTATTGAAGGAAACAAGCTTAGTCTTAGCAGCATTGAATGAGACCAACCATTTTTGTCCCCATTCCACTACGGATTGGAGGTCATCCTCTAGTGTTTCTGCCATTTTCTTGGATATGTGTTCATTTGTTTTCCCCTAATATCTGTTATAGAGAGTGGTGTCATCGGCAAATATACCCATCTCCGAAACAATATTATCAGGGAGGTCGTTTATGAATATCAGGAACAATAGAGGTCCAAGGATAGACCCCTGAGGCACTCCCGCATTTATGTCATATTGTTTGGATGTACTTCCGTCGAGGACAACTTTGATTTTTCTATTACTTAAGAAGGATTTAATTACGTTATGAATTCTTCCAGTGATTCCATATGATCTAATTTTCCTTAGAAGACCATCGTGCCATACCCTGTCAAAAGCCTTAGATATATCAAGGGCCACCGCTTTACCTTCCCCTGTTTTATCCAATGAACGGTATATACGTTCAGAAACTACAGTTAAGATATCTGCTGTTGAACGGGCTTGCCTGAATCCATATTGTTTGTCAGTAAAGAGTTTAGCAGCTGTTAGGTGCTGGACTAGGGCTTTATTAACTAAGGACTCAAATATTTTGGCGAAAAGCGGGAGGAGGCTAATGGGGCGATAATTTAGTGGGTCAGTTCTTTCACCAGAATTCTTGAAGACTGGTACCACAGAGGCAGTTTTCCAGCAGTCGGGAAAACAAGATTCGTTAAGGCATTTATTGTAAAGTTTGGACAGAACTGGAGCAACCTCGGCAGAGCATTTTTTTAATAGCACAGCCGGGATGAGATCTGGTCCACATGCTTTAGAGGTGTCTAGGTTTTTTATAATAGCATGTACCTGAGAAGGGGTGATTTTCAAGTCGTCAAGTGTGGCGTCTGTTCGCAGAGGAAAATCAGGGAGTGAGTGGTGTACCGAGTTCAGTGTGGAGTTTGAGGCAAACCGACTGGCAAGCAGATTAGCCTTGTCAGTTGCCGTGCAAGCAACCTCATGATTGTTTGTTAGTGGGGGAATAATTGACTGTCCATTATTAACTACGCTGTTGTAGATTTTCCAAAAATCCCGGGTTCCTAATTTCTGTGCTTCGATGCGCTTTCTGGTGGTTTCAGAGTAATCTGACTTAGCTGTGTCTATCACTCTCTTACAATTATTTCTAGCTTCTATAAACTTCTGTTTATTTGAGCTGGACTTATGTCGGTTGAATCTGCGGAACGCATGCTGCCTTTGACAAATGGCAGCTGCACAAGCAGAAGTAAACCATTGGGGGGAGTGGGGCTTGCTATAGTATTTCCGTGCGGGAACATGTGCTTCAATAGCAGTTTTGAACCATTCAGTTGTCTAATTTGCACACTGTTCCGCTGGAAGAGTAAAGATATTTTGCCATGGGGCATCTCTGATGAGCTCCCTGATGGCTTCCCAATCAGCCTTTTTGTAATACCTCGTTGTTTTGTATAGTGGGTCTTCAGTTTTAGGGCGAGAATTTAGGCTGATTTCTACCATTATCACAGCGTGATCAGCATTCCCGAGTGGGCTATGGGCATTTGTTGTACAGTCATTGGGAACTGTTGCCAGAAAGAGATCTAGAAGTGAGGCATGTTGATCGTGCTGGTCTGGGAAACGTGTCGGAAATGTAACCATCTGAGATAGGGAATGAGATATAGAGAAGCTATATGTGGCGCTACCAGCTACGTCTGTGTGATTTGAGAATCCTAGCCAGTTACTGTGGTGGACATTGAAGTCACCAAATACATGTATTTGTGCGCTAGTATCGAGGGAGAGTGCTATACCTATGCTGTCTGAGACTTTGTTTATTAGGGTACAGTCTTGGTTTGAGGGAGAGCGGTAGAGAAAATATAAGTAGCTAATATTGTGTTGCATATTTAGTCTGAAGCACATAAAGGTCTGGCCCTCTGATTCTAGTTTTATTTCTCTAGTTAGGGGGAGGGTGTTTCGAATATAGACTCCAAGTCCATGCATATGTCTGTCCGAGTCCTTACGGTAGAGTGGGAGATAACCAGGCATGTTAAAGTGGTTAGAGGGTATGGAGGAGTGAAGGTTAGTTTCACTTAATGCTAAGATATCCGGGGTGTTTACAAGGAGAAATGGCTCAACATCATCTAAGTTAGTTCTAAGCCCGCGGATATTAGTAAATGCAAGCCTCAAGGGAGGAGGCAGGTTGGTTTTCTTTGAGTTTGGTCCTGGTTTAAACGTAACTTTTGCTTGAGCTGTCATTTCATTTTATTTTATTTAAAAGTTTCAGTTAGGGTGGATGAGTGAGGGGGTGCTGGACAAGTAGTTGTGCAGAATACCAGACATGCAATACAAGTAGACCATCAGCTGTCCTCACCCACAGGATTGTGGCCTCAGGAAAGCCCACCGGGGATGAGTGCAGGGTCCCTTTCCATGCGCGACATGGCACTACAAACATCCCGATATTTTACAACTGTTGATGGAGCAGCCGCTCTAAGCGCTACCAAAGAGTTAGGGCTCCTGTACTATCAGTCGGAAACAGCAGCCAGGAACTGTCAATCCGGTACCCTCAATCCATTAGGCAAAGCCAGCCCAGTCCAAATGCACTGACATATATGGCACTGAAGCACCCCACTGTGTCCAGTTTAGGGGGATGGGATGTGGCAGGAGTGGGGAAAAGCGGCGTTCATTACCCTAGTCAGGAAACAAGGTCAACCACTGGGTGATTCAAGCGAGTCCCTGTGATAGTACCTCTACGCCTGGCCAATAGGCAAAGGAGTATGAAAGCCGAGGGATAGACAGAGTCTATCTCCTCCTTAAGCAGTTTAGGTTTGCCAACCGGTGATTTGTTTGAGTCACCAGCTCTAGGAAGGTTGTCGTCCAGGACTGAAGAGACCTCCCTCCCCTAGGTTTAGTTTCAGAGTTTTCCTTCTCCTAGACGGATGGCCTGGGAAGACCTACGGGTCCATCAGCTCCGAGGGGGTTCGCCCCGCGCCTGGGTCCTAATCCAGGTATTTCTGCGACCCCGCATGGGTAGTTAATATTTATTTGTTATTTAGGTTAATATCTCCTGGAAAAATCGGGCATTTAGGTTAGCTTCTACAGAAGATTTTCACTCCTCAAGTGTGGTTTAAAAAGGGCATTATTATGCTGTCCATTTTTATTTATACTGAGAGAGGGTATACGTAAAAATTCATGCAGTGGAAGCAGTTAAATTTGCTACAGTATTGGATCGGGAGAGTTATATATAGAATTGTTAGATCATCCAGCATGTTCTCCGGACCTCAATCCCATTGAAAATATTTGGGGATGGATTGCAAAAGAAGTGTTTAAGGATGAAACCCAGTATGATTCGATAAAGGAAATTTCTGATTCAGTTTTCAGTACATGGTATACAATTCCTTCGCAACTGATAAAAACACTTAGTCGCAAGCATGCCGAAGAGAATGTTTGAAGTAATTCGTAATAATCAAGGCTATCCTAAATACTGAGACCCTTTTTAGTAATTTATAATTGCCTTTTGTTAGATAAATTATCAGTGGTCTTATCATTTTGACCATGTGAACATGTTTGTTTTTTAAAAAATAATTTTTAGATAAGGGGTAAGGTTTCGTATGGAGCAGATTTCCTTTTTTACCATCATATTTTCCCTTTTGACGATGGTGTCAACAATATTTTTGCTTAAAAATTCGATAATATGCGTAGACGCTTACTTTCTTAAGTGGTCTTATGATTTTGACCAGGACTATATATATATATATATATATATATATATATATATATATATATATATATATATATATATATGTGTGTGTACGCATCTATTTATATTAGCATCATATTATATTTTCATTACCATAGAGACCGAAATATAGGCTGGTGATATTAGGTTTTTTTTTTCTTTTACCTTTTCGAAACGGTTCACTTCTTGTTGTAAGTATACAAAAGAACACTCAAGCTGTGATTGAAAAAAATAATGACAATGCAATAAATCCTCTAGGATAATGATTAAATCAGCGTGGGACGATCTTGTAAATCTGTAATGTGAACTATTCACTCACGCACATTCGTGAAACAGTTAGCAAACAGATAAAAATCCGATAACTTCGATGGAGTAATTTTTCAATTCGGACACCTTAGCTGCTATACGTATTTCGGCTGAAAACGGATTTAAAAGTGTTTCACATATATGAATATCCTATATACCGACTTCCAGGCTCCTAGATCAAATATTAGTAGCGTACACATGGTTGAGAAGTGTCCTCATACGCATTCTCATTTTAAGAGATGCATTATATACATAGAAGAGTACATGTTATGCGTACACTTGCCGCAACATTAATTTAAACACTACAGATGTCATAAATAAATCGGTTTTGAATTATGTAAAAATATGTCGAGCTTGTTTTAATACGGAAAATTCAACAACGTTAAACATTTCATATTTTCATCTAAATTACAATTGAATAAGAAACATTTTTTTTTCATACGTCCACGGTAATATCTTACTAGCTTGTGTGAAAACGTTGACGTACAAAAAATGTGATATACTCTTGTCAGTACTTGCCTGTTTCACCACAGTAAAATCTGTGATACTGTTAGTAGTCTCACAGCAGCATACCATTATATATGAACAAGCAAGGTGCCTGAAATGGCCCGCTCGTAAAATCTATTTAAATATGATATTTTGATTATTTAAAGTTCCGTAAATAGTATTATATTATATTGGACTAAATATATATTGACGATTTAAAAAGTATACAAGAATGAAAACCGTAATTACCGTCAAAGCATTCATTTGGATGTTGCTTGTAGCTTATAAAAGCACGTACAATCAACATCCAAATGAATGCTTTGACGATAATTACGGTTTTCAAAAGGCGAACAATTAAAAGGTATATTTGACTTACTTAAAACATGCTGGGTTTATTTATAGTGTCTTTTATATATAAAAGAAACCCACCCAGTAGTTTTGCTGATGAGGAGACTAAATTTAAAAGAACTTTATGTCAAAATTATTGTCCATGACTTAATGTCTATCGCAATAAAAACATCGTTTCCGAAACGATCGTACACATTATTGACTTTGTTGTGTTCCTTCTTATGAAACAGATTTTTAATTGCTAATTCTAATTTGAATCTTAAATTATCAATCACATTACTAAATATTAAAGTAGCTCTAGGATATTTGCCTATCCAGCTTATTTTATATCTGCATTACAACTAGCAAGTTTTTTCTTTTATTTTAATTAAATTAGTAATTTTACTATCGCATTAAAATACAATCTGCTTTTAGACACCTATAGCAAACAGTGAAAAAAAAGATTAACGATGAGAGAGAAAGTGTGAGAGAGACAGAGAGATAAACAGAACCGGAGAGAGAAATAAATATTGTCAGAGATTAAGCGAAATGTTAAGTTCAAAATTACGTTATGATATATGCACCCAAGTTTTTTTTTTGTGTTTTTTTACATAGACGTCACCACTTATCAAAAACGATAGGCCACTCAAGGATAAGGGTTAAAGAGTGTAGAGTAGTTAAAAGGACAATATAGTAATCGATAGTAATGGAAGTTCGGTAAATTTGTTAACTTAAGTGGAACGGCTCATGAGAAAGTTGTTCACGTTGGACTTGAAGACAACCATATTTTAGAAAGCTGGAAAGCAGGAAAACGGAAGACAATTCCACAGGCGTGCAGTTCTAAGAAAGTAGCTTTGATCATGGAATCTATGTTTAGGTTTAGGTACAGATAAAGAGTGGGGAAAATTATTGATAATGTTTTCAGCTAGTCTAGTGTTTCTTGTGAAATTTTGGCTAGGGAGGACCATAGATTGAAGCTCAGTCGAACACTTTCCATGAAAATAACGATAAAGCAGAGACAAACTCGCAACATCTCTTCTGTGAGACAGAGGTTGCAGCGAAGAGAAAAGGACATCTCCAAACCAGGCCACGAAGTCTCTTTTGAACCGTATCAAGACAGGACACGTATCTGGCTCTTATATAGATAGAGAATTGCATCAGCAGTGAGATATCTACTGGATCGATAGAAGGATCCCACCATTTTTCCGGCGGCCTTGGCAACAGATTTGATGTACGTATTCCATTTAAGATCAGGAGTAAAGGTCAAGCCCAGAAGCCTGTCAAAACTTGAGGCCTCCCCAAGACGAGAGCCATTCATTTTAATTGATGCCAGATGGGGATCAGAACGTTGATGATGTAAAGAAAGAAGCTTGATTTTAGATGCATTAAAAGTAACCAGCCACTCCTTTCCCCATTGTGCAACGTGATCAAGATGAGAGGAGAGAGAATCGGAGAGAACTTGGTCGTTTACTGTCTTAGATGTGCTACCATATATGGTAGTGTCATCAGCAAAAATGTCTACGAATGATGTAAGGATGTGATTTGGAAGATCATTAATGTAGATCAGGAAAAGAGTTGGCCCCAGGATGGACCCCTGAGGTACTCCAGCATTTATACTGTGAGCGTCTGATTTTTGCCCATCAACTACTACTCTTATTGTACAATAAGAAGGGGAGGGGCGAATGAACTGGAATTGGATGACCTCGTCCTATGACGCAAGTCGGTTTATGGGTCAGACGTTGAATGGAGCAAAGTTCGGATGAACTTAAAACCCTGACCGACAAAAAATGAAACCCGGGAATAAGATGACGTAATTCGGCCGCAAATAAGACCAAATGCAAATATCAACAGGGTCAGAATCTGGGTCGATTACGTAAATCGATTAACGGGAAAATTCATAAAAAGCAATCATAAACAAGTCAAGAGAGGGAGAGAGTCGGAGACAGTCAGAGAGACAGTCAGGAGAGACAGTCAGGGGAGACGGTCAGTGAGAAAACTCAGAGACAGGCGGACGTCTGAAGCGAGACGTCACTTCAGAAACTAAAATGTGAAACTTTGAGTTCTTAATGAGGAAGTCACGACCGGTCGTAAGAAAATAAATTCATCATGTGTTTGTGATAAAGCTCATCTTTGTGTTTGTGATTTCTACAAAAAGGTAAATTGTATTGTTATTATATGTCTGTGTATAAAATGTCATTACATACACATCTCTCTCTCTAAGATGCAACATCATATGTAATAAGACAAGAACTCTCACTAAGACTCGTATCATTACTAATAAGAACTCTCACAAGAAAAAGCATCACTTATAATAGTCTCCCTCTAAGACTCTTTAATGAAACAACTATATAACATTATGAACCTATCAGAAAGAAATGATTTAATAATTGAGAAGACATTTCCAGCAATACCATAGCTGGAGATCTTGTGAAGTAAACCTTTATGGCATACCCTATCAAAGGCCTTTGATATGTCAAGAGCAATTGCCCTAGAAAGGTTGCCTCTGTCGAGAGATTCGCTAATCCTATAAGATATAACTGTAAGCACATCTGATGTAGATCTAGCAGAACGGAAACCATATTGTGTGTCACTAAGAACCTTATTTTTGTTGAGATGGTTGATTACTTCTCTATTTAACACAGATTCCAGCAACTTACTCATGACGCACAGGGGACTTATTGTACTGAGAGGGGGATGAGCGATCACCTGAATTCTTAAATACAGGGTATACTGATGAGATTTTACAGGGTGATGGGAAGCAATTCTCCTTCAGACAACGTTTAAACAGTTTTGTAAGTATGGGTGCTAGTTCTCTTTGAAGTTTTTTGAGTACTATAATTGGAATATCGTCAGGGCCGGTTGTTTTACTGGAATCAAGGTTTTTGATTTGCTTGGCAACATCACATACAGATATTTGTATATCACACAGTGTGTTTTCTGATACAGGCGGAAATATTGGGGGTTGGCGGCCTTGGTCGCAAAGGGTAGAATTGGCTGCAAAGTTCTTGGCAAAGAGTTTGGCTTTGTCTGATGCTTATGAGATTAACTCAGGTCTATTGATGATAGTTGGGATGGAGCAGACACTTCTGTTCAAGATTCTGTTTGCAATTTGCCAAAACTGGTGGGAACCAAGCCGCTGCTCAGCTACTTTGGACTTGACATACATCTATTGCGTTCGAAGCAGTGGAAAAAGTGATTTCTGTGCGCAATAGCAGCAGCACATTCTTGAGAAAACGATGGCTGGCTGTTAGGTTTCTGCTGGAACTTTGTCGAGGGTATAACATTGTCTATACCTACAATTAACCATTCTGTCAGGTCTGATACAATAGACGACACATCCTTTTTAACATGGAACGCAGAGGAAGATCCGATATAAATGTACGGAAACTATCCCAGTCAGCCATAGTGTATCGATATACTGTGCGATGAAGAGGTACGTCTGAGGACTTTCGAAATGTATTTCAAGTGACAAACCTTATCGATTCTTATTAAAAATTAAAAATCGTAATTCAAGTAAAGAAATAGCCGGGAGTACCTGTTACTCAGGTAACACTGCGACAACCTTCAATCAGTAAGTATTACCCCACTATTTTTAATTAAACGCAAGTTAATCCTTTCCATGTGTATATTAAAGATATTTTTCCCAAAGGATCATTAATAATGTGGGAATGTTTGCGCCCACATCTCCAAGCGTAGTTTTCTGCACATCACTTATTAACAAATCAATATTCATTAATCGATACAGCTTATCGATTTCCCCATCTGAAGAAGAAATGTGTGGAGTGTATATTTCTATTTATTCAGTATATATATTAATTGGGCACGTGGTCGGTTGGTTAAGTACAACTTGCATAGTCGGAAAATCATACACTGTGAAATATCTATTTAAACGTTAAAAGCATCTATCATGGTTTACTTGTTTTCTTTCTTTTTTTTCCGAAAACGTAACATCTGTAACATATTATTTTTTAGAATAATCTTTGATTTCTTAAACAACTTTACGTTAGGTTTTTGCAAAAATTGGTTTTAAACATTTATTTTCAAATGTTCATGACGTTTGTCTGTTTAGAGGTGCTTTCAATAATTGTCAAGATCTGTTTGTACAGGAATTTAAAACTGTCGTAGACCTTTACAAATTTAGTATTTTATTGCTGTACATTTTTAGGGAGATTGAATATATTAATGATTTTATGTTCAAATGAACGTCTACCACAGGAATTGGAATACACGGTACTAAACCCTCATGGTCACAGTTTGTAAATTTCAAAAATGTAATCTTGGCGTAAGGGCACTTTAGAATAACGATATAAATAAATACTGTTTTAAACTTGAGGAAAATATCGCAGAAACGTATGAAATGCTATAGATTGATTTTGTATAATCTTGCATAACTTTCTCATTGATTTGAATTGTGTGAAAGATTCATGGAAGGCAGGGGATCTGTGCGGGTTGATGGGATGTGTATAAGGATTAAAGAAGTCAGAGCATCATGGTCTAAATAAAGAATTTAATGAAAAAGGACCGTCGTGTGCCTAGCATGAATTGAAATGAACGGCTCTCCGCTTTGTGGATGTTTTATGTTTGGACAAGCGTCTGGCTATTCCTGATGTAAAATATAACACGTACATCAAATGCTTGCCAAGAAAAAATGGTTGGATTCTTCAACCACTCTAGTAAATATCTCACTTCTGATGCAATTTCTTTCAATATAAGAGCCAGTTTATGAGGTAGTGAGATACAGTACTGTTGCCATATTTGGTAAAGAGCTGCTAGAAGACGCTTACCTTGCCTTGACAGAGTTTAAAATAGACTTCGAAGCCTAGTTGGGATAATCCGTTTCTCTTCCCTGCAATCTCTATCCCACAGAAGAGACGTTGCGAACCTGTCTCTTCTTTATCCTTATTTTCGTGCTCAGTACTCGTCAGAGCTACAATCGATGGCACCCCTCGCCAAACGTTCACGAAAAACACTCGTCTATGTGAAACCATTATCAATAATTTCTATTTCATACCGAAACCTAAGCGTAGATTCCATGACAAAATTATTATTTATAACTGCACTCATGTCGAACTCTCTTCCGATTTCCTGCTTTCCAGAATCTTATAATATTGAAAACTTCAGGTCCAATGGCAACATGTTCTTGATGAGCCGTCTACTTAAGTAATCCAATTTACTAAAGGTCCAGTACTAACGATAATTACGATTATGTCCGATTGACCACTGTACACTTATTAACCTAATCTTAGAGAAGCATCCAGACCTTGATAAGTTGTGACTCCTATCTAAAAAATAAGTGCGCAGTTTCAGTGAGTGAACTTTACACATCACTGGACTCTATACCCCCTAAGCCTTAAAACCTATAACGCTACATTGAGACTATGATAGAGACTTAATATACATTTTACATTACACTCTATATAATATGCTACTCCTTTATCTTAGAATTCGATAAAAATCCCTGCAACATCATCTATAATTTTATTGATTTATTTCACTCCTGACGAATCTCACGTTCGATTTCTCAGCCCCAATACGTTACTTAGCATCTTTTCTGCTTTCTGATGAGAAGCGCAAGGCTTCGAAATGATTAGGAATACAGAGACCCTTGTATCCCCCAACTTAAATTTCGTCGACCCTTATTGAATAAATTCCTATTATTTCTTATATAATCTCCACTGAAACTTGTTGAGCTTAATTATCTCAATACGTCTCCTCTTATAGAACTGAACTCACTCTCTTCTTCTCTCTCTCTCTCTCTCTCTCTATATATATATATATATATATATATATATATATATATATATATATATATATATATAAGCAAACGCATGATTCAAACGACGCAAACACTTTTATTATACACTCGTTCTTTACACAGCTGTATGAAACGTACAATATCATTTTTTTACTATCATTCGGATTATTTTTACGCGTATTCTAATTTGTTCACAAGTTTTTAACAGATATAAGCTCCGTTAATTTACCTTTATTTCGAACATGCAGATTTGCATATGCAATTAGGTAACGCACATTTAATCCCGAAGTAAAATTATTTATTTAAATTACTTAATTAATTAAATTGTGTAGATTTATCGCTTCAAGTATATTGATTTCAATGTTGTTTAACTTTCAAGTATAATATCGTGTAATCATGATTCCATATGTAACATTTAGACGAGTGTCACATAGAATTGGCTTTGTAACAACGCCATTATCCGTGTTCAACACAAGTGTTTCTACGGTTTAAGGATGTATGTCCTCGTTCGCCAGACTCTTTAAAAACCAAACCTCATCGTTCTGTCCTATAAGTTACAGTTATTTCAGTTAGTAGAACCATTTAACATATAAAGGAAAATCAATTAAATAAACAGACAGGATATGGGACAATCTTTAATCTTTTACTTACAGAACCGTTTGTTTTCTTTTTATATTCAGAAACATCCGTTTAGTCTTTACAAGAATACTTTATCTTGTACACATATGGTTTTGTTTTAATGCGTTGCAGTCAAGGTAGATTAATTAAAACGAACATATGTAAACATCAGAGACATGTAGGGCAAAAGATATGTCCAGGGATATATCAATATTAACAGCAAATTATGCAGCACAGATTGCTATTTATCTTGGTAATATATAATCATTCGTAATGTATTACAGTAGATCGGACATAATGGATTAACAAGGAGTAAGTTTAACAAATTTAAAATTAGTAAAACATTTTGACATGGTATGTAAATTACAGATTACCGCTTATTAGGAAACTTAAAGTGTTTTTGTTGAACATAATAAAAACATATCTGTTCTGCTGGTCTGCTTCCCAGTTTGCTACAATATTATCGTCTTCCAGTCTTACGTAAGGAAATACTTGTTGAACCGTCTTCTTTAATGATCAAATCATACCAAATTCCTCACACAAACAATTGTTACGCTATTGCCCCAATGACTAGCTTACACACTTAAACTCATATCTGCATGTCACTTTCAGAACGTGATAAGTGAAAAGACATTTTTTGAATTAAACATTTTGTGTGCATAAAATGTATAAGAATTTCATCAGAAAACAAACGTTTATTTCCAGCTTTAACAAAATAATAGATTTGTATTTATTTCCTTTGATTTTTTACGTATAATTTTTTTTTACATGGAGTTCACGACTTATCAAGGCCCAATAACCACTCAAGGATAAGGGTTATTGGGTGTACAGTAATCAAAGGGATAGTGTAGCAATAGTATTTGAGAATTGGTAAGGTGTCATTACTTAGGTGGGGCGGTCCATCAGGAATTTGTTTGTGTTGGACTTGAAGACATCCAGGTTGAAGTCGGGAGGGAAACAGGCAAGCGGAATAGAGTTCCACAGGCGTGCAGTTCTAAGAAAGAAGCTTTGTTCATGGTATCTACGTTTTAATTTAGGCACAGATAGGAAGTGGGGAAAATTATTGACGGTGTGTCAGCTAGTCGGGTGTTTTTTTTAGAAAGATCGGCGAGGGGGGACCAGAGAATCGAGCTCAGACGAGCATCTGCCATGATAAAGATAACATTCATGTGATTTACTGGCATTGTGTGATGAGCTCATTTTTACTTTTCAGATGATATCATTATATGTATTCGTTGTAAGCAATCTCGACTTCGCTTCCAAAAGGATTTGCGATTAATCTTTACAAAGTAAAGACTTTCATTGTAATAGACAAAACGTCTACATATTTATATATTTCCATAAGAGCTTAAATCGATTAGTACTCATAGCAGGAAATATTTCATCAGAATTCCATACTATATTAAGACGCCATGGAGGCTCTTTAAAAATAACATTTGGAAAAGGTTTACTGAAATTACATCAATATTTAAATCGTTCGTTTGTGCTAGGCTGGATGATATTAAAGTCCATTAAAAAAAGAACAATTATTACTCAATGAACAGTAAAACGAATGTTATTCCTGTAACCATTATATCAACTCACTCAATCGATGTACATAATGTCGTTTGAGTGTATACTTCCTTAGTAATTGAGTATTTTGCGCATATTATGAAATAATATATTATATATCGTTTGCTTATTTCGGCTGATGTATTGTATGTGCCTTATAGGGGAAGATGTAATGTAGGAATAACACATGAATAGTTTCATTTAGCCCACTATTCTGGCGGAATGTCATACAAATAAACTAATCCATGTAAATAAATGTTGAAAGATAAGGCATTAATCCAGAGAACCAACTGGTTAGACGAACAACTGACACATTTTATGTTCATGTTTATACATTATTTTACTCTGTTGCCGTGCTTTTTTCTTTCCATTGTAACGCTTTAACAAGTGTTTTAATATTGGCGGACTAGAATTGTAATGTACGTACTCACGAAAATTCTCTATAATAATGGATACCGTGTATTGAATCACCAGAGCATACACCGTCGCAATAAGTTTAGTTAACTTTTCTATAGCACTAGCAAACTTAAATGAGCCCACCTATAATATTTGGCGACTAATTGCGAATAAATAAGTACCTCTTAAAAAAGTTTGTTTTTTCAACTATAATTTTTTAAATTACAAAACACAAAATATAGTGTCTAGAACATTGTTCAAAAACATCGAAAAATAAACTTCAAGTTAACAGAAAAATGTTATTTTTTAGCAGAGAAAATTCGACAACTACGCTGTAAATAAAAAAAAAGTTTTAGAAAGGGATGTCTGTAGTCTCGCTATGGCGAGGAGTAAAAATAAATTTCTATATTTTGTATAGCAATCAATTTTGTTCAGACTATCGTTTCTGTCTTAATTTTTTAAGAATGTATCATACGATTTTTACGTATTATATTTGCATTTATTTTTTCATACGCACATACAAAAATCTCTCTATGTTTTTATTTGCACATACAAATTATAGCAAAATTTGAGAATTAAAGTATCAATTGTACAAAATATATTATATAATACAATTTCTATATAAAAAAATAAAAGAACAAAATGTAATATCCCATGAATTTCCCTGTTTTAATGTGTTGTTTTTTAAACACGTTTTAGTGTTCCATATTCCATTTGTGTCAGCACGTTTAACTGATCTTATTTAGTTTTTTATACTTACTTTTTATATAGCTACTGATACCGGCATTTACTTGCAAAAACCTTCAAGCCTGTAGAAATAACTTTCTATTGATTGCGCTCATTCAACATGCAGCCCTTAATTTTAAAAACTAAAGTTCATAGAATGTTATTTCATTCTATAAAAAATATAAACATTTCATGAGCTCATTGTGCAAAGTGACTTTATACTTTCTTTTAAAAAAATGAAATAAATTTTAGACATCTATATGTTAACTTCCGATATTAGTCAACCTGCATAGGATACCATATTCTATGTTGCTTTACAAGCGGTTCATTACGTAATGAGACATAATCCGTTATGGGACACATATAAAATATCATAGATATCAGAGGTAACACTTGTTTAAACCATTTTGATTATGCCATTGTTTTCAAGGATATGACATAGTATTTGAAAATCTTACAAAAGTTAATAAATCCGCCAACAGCATTAGCGTTTTGTCCAAAATATCCTACTTGGTAATCTTGGAAAAAATATATAACGTATTTCTAAATCTATTGAAACCAATTTAGAGTAATTTAATTAGCACGTGCGATGAAATGATACGCAGCTATTACAGGCATAGCAGTGAAAAAGCAGAAGTAGCCAAAGTTTCAATTGCTTCTGCATAATATTTAACAGAGAAAGTCAAATAAAGATATGCATTCCAATAAAAAGGTCAAATATCAGCCAACCACAACGTTGACCCGGCCACAGAGAAGAAAAATCAATGAATGTTTAATCTGGATGTCGACCAGTAATAGTGGTTCACTGAGGAGAAAAAGAATATGTCAGGATTACAATTTAAAATATGACTATGGCGTGTTACAGTTGAACGGGGAATTTCTTTTGAATTCAATGATCACAGATTTGCAATCGGTACATTCATTGCAAATCAATATAGATAATACCGACGGATTACAAGGCTGGGTCGAAATATTAGTGTAGGATTCTACTCATCTCTTATCATAAATACGTTATGCCCAGTTCAAAGAGAACCTCAATTTCACCTTGCAATCTGATATATATATATATATATAAATATAAATATATATATATATATATATATATATACTTGAAAAAGTACGCGTCGTTGACTGTGTTCAAAACAGCCTACACAAGATGAACTCTGATTTATGAAAGTATGATAGGTTATGAAAAGGAAGGGTTGTAAATTTGGGTTGAATTTGCGGGTATCAAAACCAAAGCAAAATATGATGAAAGTAAAAATAAAATAGATAAACCCAATAGTTTATTATAACATACGTGTTCACACTGAAGCACTTATCGCAATATTCTGTGGATCTATATGAAAAAAAAACCTTGTAAAACTCTGTGACATATTTCCATTCAGGTTTATATTATAGATATATAATATAAGCTGAACGTCTCTGTGTGTGTCTGGTCACAAATAGGCTCCTATGTGGTTGTCTATTATAGAAAACTGATCACATATAATGATAGAAGATGTATCAGGACACAGGAATGGGTATGTTTGATCTGGCATAATGACGATTCATTAAAATTGTGGGGACTGCGTACGCGCCTGGCCCACAAAGTATGGAAATAAAAAAAAATTAAAATTAAAAACAAAGTTTTACAAGTGTTTGTGGTATAGATGCACATAAGAATACTTTGATAAATATGTTTTAACTTCAATAAAAATGGTATAAAAATTGTGCGGTCTGCGTTCGCGCCTGGCCTTCATAGAATGGAAATAGGCACAAACTTTAATAAAGATTTTTCATATATATCTGCGAAAGTATATTTTGATAATTATGTTTCAGTTCGCAGAAATATGGTATAATAAAATTATGGGGTGTTCGTTCGCGCTTTACCTCCATAGAATGGAAATATGTCAAAAAGTTTAACAATTTTTTTTTTTTTAATATAGATCCACAGAATATTGTGATAAGTGGTTCAGTGTGAACAGGTATGGTATAATAAATTATATGGTTTATCTATTTTATTTTTACTTTCATGATATGTTTCTTTGGTTTTGCTACCCCCATATTCGAAACTATTTCTTTACAACCCTTCCTTTTCATAACCTATCATACTTTCATAAATCAGAGTCCATTTTCTGTAGGGTGTATTTAAATCCAGTCAACTACGGGTATTTTTGCTAGTATATATATATATATATATATATATATATATATATATTTATATATAATGTAATATTATATATATATATATAATAGCAGACCGCACGCCATTGCCCGGTCCTAGAATACGATTTATTTTTAGACGTTAATTAATGTAGAATTCTAATGTATTATGAACTAAAATGATGTCGATATTAATCATGACGCTAAATTCTTTTATGAACTACAAAAAGAACGGAAAATTTAATATGTGCATGATAGTATTATGTTTTTCTACATACTTCACTTTTTATAGGAAACAAGATCCTCGAGCTGTGATCTAACCGAAATCTAAGGAAAGTGAGTTAAATACGATAACCATTAGGCAACCAAAACTGAAATGGTGTTACACTATGTTAAAAAATGTACACATGCTAAATATAAGGACGCTGCCATTTTTCTCCATCGTGTATGCATAGTCGTGAAAGAGTATGCATTATGAATATATAAATGAAAATGTGTGTGTAGGTCACGTCTCAAGATATATATTCAACGAAGTTTTGGACCAATTTTTGACACCCCCACATACACACACACCCACCCACCCACACTCACACACACATATATGTATATATATATGTATATATATATATATATATATATATATATATATATATATGCATATGGGGTGCAACGATTAAGATGTCTCCCTACAAAATACGACATGATTTGATTTTAGCTATGTAAAAATCACAAGAGCGATAGGAGCATTCTATTATGCCTGAGAGTTACAAAATGTTCAACAGGCGATATCAGATGCACCGCAGTAAAACTCATGTTCTCTACCAATCAAAGTTATAAAAACAAGACCGTTACCAGGACATTCAAAATAATAAAAAAATCCCACAGTTTAACACTTGAGGCCACAGCTTAACGAAGTTTCCGGTAACGGTATTGGTCCTGATGTTGTTTTACGTGAAGGCCACATTATGCCAGCTCACATATTCGAAGTCGGCTTAAAAATCAATACCAAAGTGTGTCTGGATAATCTGAACAGTGACATGATTACCTGCTGTAATCAAGTGAACGCTAGCAAAGTAGACGAACTCTGCGTTGGCTCGCAAGGTTAAAGTAAAATGCCCTTGTCTCATAAGCACCCTTCCTATGCCGACTTGAACCCGCGAGACAACTTCAAGAGTATCATCAACACAACCTCCCATATAACAAAAGCCAGCCTGATAGCCGCTATTTTCCGAGTATTAGAAACGTTCCAGCTGGCGCTTGATGAAAACATATATATATATATATATATATATATATATATATATATATATATATATATATATATATATATATATATATATAACTACTTCATTTACTCACATAAATTTAATATACGAAAGTATAGATTTATGCGTAAATTTTAAGTATTTACTTCAAAAGTGCTCAATACGTAGGTAGAGCTAGTTAGTAGTTTATAAAATATATATGGCGATTAAGCTACACTGAATATTCTGCGTTTAATCCACTATAGGATTCGTCAGGCTTATGCGCGAATTCTGTTGTTGCTTCTTGTTTTTATATATGTTGAGGATTTCTAGTTAGCCAATCATCTTTCTAGTATCCACCGCGCCCCTTCCTATCAGCCAATGGGCATGCTTTTATCGAACAAAGGATCTGTTTTAGAACTAGGTTAGTGGTTTGCGGTAGATCTTTCCCTTCCTTTTTTATATATATAAATATACCTATGTGTACACACATACATGCACATATATATACACATATATGTGTGATCGTTTATGCATATTCATGTTTATTTAATTAATTTATTTATTTGTTTGTTTTCCATTGTTATTGTTAAATAAATAAATCAAATAAACATGAATATACATAAACGATCACACATATATGTATATATATACACATGAGTGGGAACAATGCCCACATAAACGATTACACATTAACTTCAATTTGGTAGAAAGACGACACCTAGACGGCAGTTACAAAAATATGAGATGTTCTTTTATTCCATTTGACCGGTCAAAATTATGATCATACCCAGGAATTCAAAGTTGTTTCTACATGTTTAAAACTTTCCTCTTCGCTTCTAAAGGGGGGGCCTCTTCTGATTCGATGTGGACTCGACTCTAGGTTCCGTCTCTCTCTGTCTCTCTCTGTCTCTCTCTCTCTAACTCATCTTCGAGTCTAGCCCCTATATTGAGAATTCATTTCTGCCATGACATCAGATCGTGTGTCCAAAAAAGTGATCGACCCACGTGGTTTTAACATGCGTGATTCGCACATGTTCCCAAACCATTTCTGCAGACAAAGGATTCTTACTGACTTGTTTTTCGACCTAACTTATTTTTCAATATGTTATCAATTTGCAATTCTTTGTTAATTTCTATATGCTCTTATTTATATTCACTTTTCATGAAACGAATTGAACAATAAAAATTCATATTTCTACAACATATCTAAATTAATTTATGTGAAGTAAACAATCCTAAATTCGATTTCTTACTCTATTTTTGAACCTTGCTCACAAGGTTCGAATCTTGGTCTATCCTAAACTCATTATTATTAGGGTATTTTCTTGTGAGAATGACAACCTAAAATCATATATATATATATATATATATATATATATATATATATATATATATATATATATATATATATATATACGAGGGTAAATCAAAAAGTTTTAAGACAAGTGATATACATTCAATCTAAATGAAAATAGAGCAACAAAACAAGGTTTAATTGCACTACTGATTACTTAACAACAAATTTGACAAGTTACAGCATTCTAAATCCTTTATTCTTTTTTTTTCAGATAATATTTTATAATATTAACTTTTTGACAGTCCAAAATGAGCCAATTTGAAGTTCGTGCAAACATTAAATTTATAACAAAACTGGAATGGAAACCGACGGAAATCATTAAAGCTCTACGAAATGTTTATGGAGACTCGTCACCTTCTAGAGCTGTTGTTTATCGTTGGATCAGACGATTCAAGGATGGTAGGAATGATCTTCAAGATGACCAAAGAGAAGGTAGGCCTTCAACATCAAAAAATGCTCAAAACATCGAGCTTGTCAGGAATCTTGTTGAAGAAGATCGGAGAATAACAGTGAATGAGGTTGCTAAGGAGCTTGACATTTCATTTGGGTCAACCTTTTCAATTCTTAAAGAAGATCTTGGTCTGAGTAAGCTTTCTGCTCGTTGGGTGCCTAAAGCGTTGCAGCAAAATCAGTTAAATCGGAGATCAGATCTTTCATTGGCCCTTCTGACTAGAATTGAAGCAAATGAGGCAAACTTTTTTGAACGGGTCATAACCGGTGATGAAACATGGATTTACCTATACGATCCTGAAAGCTAAGTTCAGTCTAAACAATGGTTACCAAGAGGATCAGCAGGCACTATCAAGTTCAAAGCAGAAAGGTCAGTCCAAGAAATAATGGTAACTGTTTTTTGGGATAAAGATGGAATCGTTTTATTAGATTTTCTTGAAGGACAGAAAACTATCACCGCAAGCTATTACGAAGGAGTTTTGAAAAAGCTGAATACTTCATTGGCTAAGAAACGACGACGAACTCCATCGTCAAATTCTGTTCCATCATGACAACGCTCCAGCGCACACGGCCAAGACTGTAAGAACAATTTTACGCGAGTTTCGCTGGGAAATCCTTTCACAGCCTCCCTATAGTCCTGATTTAGCGCCTAGTGATTTCATCCTATTTCCAAAACTGATGGAACATTTGAAAGGAATAAGATTTCAATCCATAAATGAAGCAAAGAAAGAGGTTGTGACCTGGTTCACTATACAAGTTCCAGAATTTTATGAAGAAGGAATTTATCGATAGCAACATCGCTTACAGAAGTGTATTGAGTTAAGCGGATCGTATGTAGAAACAAAGTTTTCAACTTCCATAAATAAAGTTTTTCTTCAATTTGTCTCAGAACTTTTTGATTTACCCTCGTATACATATACCTATATATATATATATATATATATATATATATATATATATATATATATATATATATATGCACGTATGTATATATACACACAAATATATAAAGAGAGAGCGGATACACGTGTATAGTACAAACGTCATGATCAATAATGTTTGTATTATTAACAGACTGTGCTCGATGTAGCACTCTTTCATACTCACGCGAGTGTCATCGGATTTATATCATGGAAACCTATTCACGCAGTATTATACCCACCCACGCACACACACACACACACACACACACATATATATATATATATATATATATATATATATATATATATATATATATATATATATATTATTCAATCTTCACACCAAACAAGGCATGGTGCCACTTTGAAGCAAGAGGCTACTATTAGGGACTTAATTAGCGCGGGCATTATAGAGGGAGATGAGTGGAAAGGTATTTGTTAATATTACACTTGAACTTCTGCATATCATTGCAGTTGGGAAAGCAGAATCCCGGAAGGGAGTTCCAAAGACCCGCAGTTCTGGGGAAGAAACTATTAGAGAAAAAGGCTTTCTTGCACCTAGGGATCTCTACTGTAAAGGGATTAGTCTTAGTAGCTTGTCGGGTTTGTCGGAGGTAGTTACGTCGGGGAGGTGCAAGTGTTTGCAGTTCGTCAGAGACCTTCACCATTAAAGTATTTGTAGAACAGGCAGAGGGATGCAACATCTCGTCGATGGGACAGACGCTGAGGCCTAGATAACAGTTCAGGACCTATCAGGTTGGCGACTCTCTTTTGAAACCTGTCCAGGAGCGAGATACAAGCAGCAGATGTACCAGCACAGGTGTGAAAACAGTACTCCATACATGGGCGAATGGTTGCCTTATAGAGGTATAGGATACTGTCAGGCGTAAGTAGTTTTCTAGCACGGTAGAGGGAGCAAACCTTCCTTGCCGCAGCCTTGGCAATGCTCTCAATGTATCTATTCCAGTTCATACTCCCTGTAAACGTTAGGCCAAGGAGTTCGAAAGAAGTACTTTCAGGCAATGTGTTATTGGCCATTGCTATTGGTGGTAGAGAAGGTTTCTTTTAGTTATTGAAGGAAACAAGCTTAGTCTTAGACGCATTGAATATGACCAACCATTTTTGTCCCCATTCCACTACGGATTGGAGGTCATCCTCTTGTGTTTCTGTCATTTCCTTGGATATGTGTTCATTTGTTTTCTCCTCATATCTGTTATAGAGAGTGGTGTCATCGGCAAATATACCCATCCCCGAAACAAATTTATCAAGGAGGTCGTTTATGAATATCAGCAATAATAGAGGTCCAAGGATAAACCCCTGAGGTACTCCCGCATTTATGTCATATTGTTTGGATGTACGACCGTCGAGGACATCTTTGATTTTTCTATTACTTATATATATTTATATATATATATATATATATATATATAGATATATATATATATATATATATATATATAAATATATATATATATGTATATATGTCCCTGTGAGTGTGTGTGTATATATCAGGATATTTCTGCAGCATTTATATATACATATATATATATATATATATATATATATATATATATATGTATGTATACATAATATAAAATTGTAACTACTTATCCTATAGAATTTCGATGTCTATAATCTCTTCAGAGGAGAAATATACGCAAATAAATATAATTACACCTTATTTGCTAAAGTCAGTGAGACATGGAAAATAACAATAAAAATGTTAAAGTATCTAAATATTATTGAGTAAGGGAAGTTAATGAAGAGTATACAGTAATTCACATCAAACTAGGATGGTAAAATCCGCAGTGAGTGTGTTTGATAACAGTGATGTAATGTGATCCAATCTGTATTTTTAGTAACGGTCCGAAGTAGACGTTTTCCTGGAAATTTTCATTGAAATAATGAGTCTGGTAAATAAATTATTATATGGGTCTGGTGAATCTGTTTATTAATAAATATATAATTTCGTATATTGAATGTGTTTGAATAATTATACAACATAGGCTTCAAATTCCACTCCAAATTAATTTACAATTGTGAATAAATAAAATAAAACCGCTTTCCATGAAAAACTAAGCAAATGAGGAGAAACTAAACTATTATGAGAAATGGCAAATTTAATCACATTATTCCCAATAAAAATCAGAAGAAGATTAGACAACACTCGTCTTACACATCTTCAGAACTTCTATCAACTCAAATCCCCAATATAAGATACACTAATATGGGGGGACGGCAAAACAATTATAAAATATTGGAAACGTTCACTTGTATAGGTGCACCCTCAAATTAATAAAAGTATGGATTTCAAACATCCTGCATTCATTCAAAAATAAAGGTCTGAAGACAATGATAATAATAGTGCATCTTTAACTACATTCATCAATTGCCTGGAGAATAAAAACATTCCCTATTCAATAAAACGGAGTTTGCTTGAAATAAAATCTAGGTGACAAATTGTGTAATCTTTGTATATCCAAATCAGTTAATATTATCACCTTTCCTAGGTCTATAATAAATGCCACGAACGAGCTAGTGTCTAGATAAAAATACAAGAAAAAAGTAAATACAGCTAACTTATGATAGAATAACATTGCTTTTCCGTAAAACTTTAAATGTGTAAAAAGGTAACACTTAATATATATTACTTTTTAACTAAAAACTAAAAACTAAATAATAAGTACCGTTAATTTTTCATATAAAAAGTTTTAGAGCTTTCCATTGAAGCTATATATTAATATATTCCAATCTCCATGTTATATAGAAACTCACCATGCACACACTTACATAATATATTTAAAGCCCAGCACATAATTGACATTTCTAGGTTTTTGTTTGAATACTATTTCAAATTTGTTTTTAGTATCTCTTAATCAATGAGTTTATAAATCTTTTTTTCTTACCCACAAGTATCAAAAGCATTCCGCATTGGAAAGGATTTTTTCGATTCACATATATAAATATGAATCCATAACACGAAAAAATGCGTCATCTTTGTGATAATAGAGCTAACCCTGTTTTACTAAGCGTAGTTCCGTTGCTATTTTCTCTTAGATTTATTTAACAATTATAGCAGTTACTTTGATAATAATAATAATAATAATAATAATAATAATAATTATTATTATTATTATTATTATTGTTATTATTATTATCAATAATATTATAATTATTACCATTTATTATTATTGCACTTATTATTATAATTAATATTATATTTATTATCATTTATTATTATTAGTATATTTATTATTGATAATAATATACTATTTATTATCATTTATTATAATATAGTTATTATTATAGTTATTATTTTAATAATATTATAATTATTATCATATATTATTATTATAGTTATTCTTATTAATAATATTATATTTATTATCATTTAATTTATTATTTTTATTATTATTATTATTATTATTATTATTATTATTATTATTATTATTATGCAAATACTTCCACAGATAATTTCTGTTGACACGTCCATGTATACTATTTAAAGAATATTACTTGATTTCACTTTGCTAAATATTTGTATAGCAATCTGATAGTTTTGCTTATCTCAAGTAAACGTCAACATAATTAACGAACTTTCCGCGATAATATAATTACTCAACTGCGCTACTCACAAGTGTTCTTATTTTCTCATTTTATTTTGCCATGAACTAAGCAATTAAGCACAAGATTCACTTGTGTTAGTAATTACTCAACCTTGGTGTTATTCTATACACTTTTCACTGACTACAGAACTCTTTTGACAAATGGTTGCCAATAACATAAAAGAAAACATGCATAAGAAATATCATTTCATATACATATTTTTAATCATAGCAATCCTTTGATCAAAATAAACAAACATCGCATTTACATAATTTTCGCTTATTTGTCATGTAAGAAGAATGAAAACTCGGTGAAAGCCGACGTAAAGAATGTACGCATTATATGTTTTTTATACGCGAATTGATTAAACGTTCGACATCAAGCCAATATTTCTTTATTATTTATTCTTAGATAAAAAGTTATTAATGAATAAGGAACTGCCATCACCTATACCTCGCTTTTTTCTTGTTCTATAAACACACGCCACTTGTAATTTATTAAGAATCAATTTTATGCGACTTTGCACGGGACATCTATCAACGTATTCTAATATAAGTATTATTTGTAATGAGTATGTGTCTGAGAAATGTTTTACAACGTAATTCATCATAACAGATATTCAGCGTCTGTATTACTATAAGCCTTCTTACATAACAATTACCGATAAAACAGTGACATTTACTCCCCGACAAATTTAGATGTATAGTTTTATTATAATACCTGTTTACTAATATTTTTTATTTAGTTCTTAATTATGTTTATGTTGTGTAGCCGTTATATATATATATATATATATATATATATATATATATATATATATATATATATATATATATACGCGTGTCTTGTATGCGTGCAAACATTTAATTGTTTATTACTATAATATATGTTATAGATATATTATTCTGCCTTCTTGACTATTGCAACAAATATAATGGAAATAAAATAAACTTTTTAAAATATTTGTTGGGGGGGGTAAATCTGTTGTCAAGTTCGATTTGCTTAAATTAATTTGTAAAAGCAGCCTGTACGAATTTAATGTAAAACACGCAGCTTTCGCAGACATTTCAACAACATGACATAATATAATGAGATGCAAGGAAAGAGATCTCACCATATTATGACATTTGTTATGCTTAAATTATTTATCAATTACTCATTCTCCCGCCGTTTAACATCGAGAAATCAAGTCTCTAGAATATGTTCAGTTTTCGTTGAATCATTCTTAAAGTTGTCTCTTTACTCGATATTCGCGACAATTCATTTTGCAATGCACCGTGATCTTTTTGGTATGTTTTATTCATACAATATTTGCAGAGGTTATTTCAGTTTTTTCTGTTCTTTTTTTTTTTACATAGGCATCAACACTTATCAAGGCCACTCTAGAATAGGGGTAAAGAGTTACATAGGCATCACCACTTATCAAGGCTACTCTAGAATAAGGGTTAAAGAGTGTACAATAGAAATTGGACAATATAGTAACCGTTATTAATGGAAATTCGGTAAATATGTAAACTTATATGGAACGGTTTATCAAAAACCTGTTTACGTTAGACTTGAAGACAGCAGTAATGTAGTGAGTTGGAACGCAGAAAAACGGATGATAATTCCACAGCCGTGCAGTTCTAACAAAGAAGCGTTGCTCATTGAATCTACGTTTAGGTTTAGGCACAGATAAAGAGTGGCGGACATTTTTTATAGTGTTTTCTGCTAGACAGGTGTTTCTTGTGAAAGTTTGGCGAGTAGGTCCATAGATTGAAGCTCAGCCGAGCACTTGCCATGACAAAACGATACAGCAGAGACAAACTCGCAACATCTCCTCTGTGAGAAAGAGGTTGCAGGTAAGAGAAAAAGATATCCCCTATGAGCCTACAGGGTCTATTTTGAACTATATCAAGGCAGGATAAGTCTTTTCTAGCAGCTCCTGCCCAAATATGCCAACAGTAATCCATCCCTGGACGTACCTAGCTCTTATATAGGTCGAAAATTTGTAACTTCCGCTTCACCAGCAGTAAAACAATATTTCTTTTTTACCTTATTGCCACCGTTCTTACACCACAAGATCAATTAACAAGTAAGTATTAAAAGAAAACAAAACAAATACAAATATGAAATTAACTTCAATAAGCTACCGCCATTCAATACATAGGGAAAATCATTCTCTTTTTTCAACAGATTGTTTTTATCACAAAAAAAAATAGAATTATATATATTAGCAAGTCAAATTGTTATTTTGTAATAACATTTAATTGTTTTCTGGAAACAATTATTTTTGCTATGTTTTAAGTAATTGTACGAAATCTTCACAATCAATGTCGGAATAAGTTGTTTCTTGTATTTTATTAACGTTATAGTTGTCGGTTATGTCTATCGAAATTGTATATATTACCGAATCGTACATTGTATAAAACAATACTTGGATAGTCTTTTACAAACAAATATGTCACATTTCTTTGGTGTCAGTAGAACGATTTTAATGTAAAATATGTAATACATAATGATTTCTGTGGTTGTCCAACTATAAAACGTACGCCATTTTTTACTTGAACTGGTGCCGGGAAAATGTTCTTTCGATTTTATATAAGTTGTTGATATATATATATATATATATATATATATATATATATATATATATATATATATATATATAGTCTTTTTATTATATTAACATTTGGGGTAACATATGTGCATACATGTTTAAGTGGACCCCCTAGTTCAGGAAGAATACTTCAACAGACTAGAAAAAATGTATTTAAACGACCGTCAAAATCACCTGGGTCTTTATAAGATATTTTGGATGCAATCTACATTCCGGTGTAACTTGGTGTGTAGGATTAGTGAATATGAGCGGTAGTGTTTTTTCGGACGTGATGGGAGAAAAGGGGTATGCGTTTTCCGTTTTTAAGCCGCTATTATTACGCAGTTACCTGCCTCTTTTAGCTTCGGGATTTTTTCATTACCCTTGATTAAAAATTTACCATACTATTAGCTTCTTTTTATGGTTGATATATCCTTTATGACTTTGACTTTAATTTATGTTTGACAAACTCTTTTTTATTTATCGTTTAAGTTTTTATTTGTGTATCTCTCTTTTTTTAATCTCTTTTTTTTAATCTCTTTTTAATCCCTTTTTAATCTCTTTCTTTAATCGTTTTTTAATCTCTTTTTTTAATCTCGTTTGTTAATCTCTTTTTTAATCGCTGGTTGTTTTATATTTTATTCGTCCATTTGCTTTTGTTTAAAGTTAATAAGTGTTAGAATCTTGTTAGACTGGCGTCTTCTTTTCGTGCTTTGATGTAAAGTACTTTTATATTCCTATGCTACGATCCGGTTTTTGTATTTGAAAGGATGCACACCACAGGAGACTATGGATTAAATTAAATAAACTTACGGTGATAATGGCCAATCATATGACCTTGTAAAACGCTGGCATCTAGAATTCAAACATGGCCGGAAGTCTGTGGAAACAGCCCCCACATCTGGTCGCCCCCCTTCTGCCATTGATGAGGCATCTGTCCGTCAAGTTGAGGCTGCCATTTTGAAAGTTCGGCGCATTTCTATTCGCCAAATAGGCCAATATGTCAAGATACGTACAGGGTCTGTGGAAACAATCATTCATGATCATTTGCATATGCATAAGGTGTCTGCCAGATGGATTCGCAGATTGACCACGCAATTCCAGAAGCGAGAACGCGTCGAATGCTCCAGGAGGAATTTGGAGATGTGCCAAGAAGATGAGTCAAATGTTTAAAAAAACTGATTGCACAGGATGAAACCTGGGTCCATCACTATGGTCCAGAGAATAAAGCCCAGTCAATACAGTGGAATCACTTGGACTCACCACCGCCAAAGAAGGCAAGGGTGCAGCCCTTTACTGGCAAGGCCATGCTCACAGTCATCTGAGGCTAGGACGGAGTAGTGATGACAGATTTCCTGGCAAAGATTACCACCATTACAGGAGCCTATTGTGCTTCACTTTTGAGGAAATTAAGGTAAGCTATCAAAATCAAGAGGCGGGGCAAGATCGGCAAATGTACTCTCATCCTGCAGGACAACACTTCGCATGTCGCCAGATCAGAAGCACGGGCGTGTGGTTATGAAATCCTCCCCATCCTCCCTACTGACCTTGCACCCTCTGACTTTTACCTCTTCCCAGTCACGAAGTTGTTTCTGAAAGGAAAGCGTTTACCAGATGATGCATCCTTGATTTCTGAAGTTACGTCGTGGACCAACCTGGCGTGTTCTACAAAAACGGTCTCCAGATCTTCATCAGACCATGAGAGAAATGCATGAATCTGGATGGAACCTATGTAGAGAAAGATTAATAACCGTGTCAAGTTTCGTTGCTCTACTTCTATGGGAAGTGGGACAGGGGCATTATTATTGCACGTCTCTCGTAGATATTCAGTAAAGTAATTAATACACAACTGTAATCACAGGTAACTGTTTTTAAGTCTTGCCCTATAATGCCCTAGACTCCTTTATGAAATATATGTTAAATGAATCAATGTAATATACAGCATATTATCACAAAACAGAAGGTGTTTCAAATGTCTTGGGCTCATTTTAATATTGAATATCGTCAGGAAATATTCAAGAAATAAAAACGCATCTTGTATATTCAGAAAGCTTGTCATTACACGTTGTTCATGGATTTTCTAAAGATGTTCAATCTAAGCAAGATTGGTCACACGACGCACACTACACCGATAATTTTATTCTTTCCAGTTGCGTCCAACCACTGGGGTTTCAATGGTTGCAACAGCTTCTGTTATTCGTGCTTTCAGCTCATCCACGTCACTTTGATAGGGACACGGATAGAGCAATTTTTTCACAATCCCCTACAAATTGCCGGGTGTGAGATCAAAAGATCTAAGATGCAAATTGAACAAGTGTCCATGATTTAGTTTTTGCAAATGCAGACACACAAAGTGCCTTTTTGCTTAAGTTTACACCATTACTGGACCTGAAAAAAAAATGAAAATCATTAATAATCGTACAAAACCGCAATGCTTTAAGCTTTAAAATGACATAACTTTTTGCATCTAGGATAGATTAATGCATATTACTAATGTGTTGGAGTAGTCCTTACATTACTATGCGAATAGTGATTAATTTATGAGCAGAAACTACATGCATATTAAAAATGAGCGAAATCTAAGACCAATACAGTGGTTCTTAGATAGAAAAATCACTTGTAAATCAACCTTTGAATACACAATACTTCTCTACGTGTATATTTTCATCGAACACTTTGCACCACTCCAGGTCGCTGGGACACAGAAATACCTCAAAAGACATATGTCATGCAGTAAATCAGAAAACAGACTGTATGTCTTCCTTTTAATGTTGTCCATACATAAAATATTGTATCGTTACATCCCAATACTGATAACAGAAACAAAAAGAAACTCTGTGAGCAATTATTAAATTTAATTAAAACAGGGAAATAATGACAACAACGTACACATCTATATAGGCATGAAAAAAATCTGCGACCATGTATGAATATTCTAGTTTTTTTTTATTTGCAGTTAGTGGATTCGCTTACTAGGTTCATTTAATGCATAGTGTGGTGAAGAATAAATGGCGACGATAAAAATCAACAACTATTTATATTTTACCTCTATATTTAATATAACAAGATATATTTAAAATGTTATTTTTATATTAAAAACATATTATTTAAACATAGAATGCATTATATTTAGGAAAATTCTAAATATCAAACATATGAAACCAATATCGTACATTTTATGGGCGTGTATTCCCGTTGCAAATAATTAGTTTTAAATCCATCGTCGAAATGAATTGGTTTAAGCGTCAAAATTCGTCAAAGATAAAATTGCTTGCCTTGTACAATTTAACAAAGAAAACTTAATACATTTCTGTTTTGACAGTTTGGGAAAGATGATGCCAATAGATTATTCATTACTGAAGGCAATAATACACCATTAAATCAATATTGATTTCAATAAGTTTATACGAATAGAAATACGCAATTATCGAGAACGACACGAACTTGATGTTTTCGGAAGATAGTAATAAAGTTATATTTTCAAAATGCCACTTCTGGATTTCTCAGGAAGATTGATTTGGAAATTAATTATAGAACTTTACATGAGGAAGTACTCTAGATCGATAATGTGTCGCACAAGTTAACTCGCCTTCTTACAATCTTCCTTATCCAAGTTTCTCATGTCAAGTTGTCTAATGTCAATTATTTATTTACATTGTTCTAATTCATGTTTGTAATATATTGGCTATTTTGAGGGGCAGTTGCAGATAGTTCGAATGTACGTTTTAATAGACAAACTATTAGTGTAAAATTGAAATAGATAAGTTATTATATATGGGTAGATATAGAGTGGCGATTTATTTTCGTAAATTCTGAAAATTAATACACTATCTTTTGGACCATAGTAATCACTTAAACATGCGTTCATTCAGGTTTCTCAGATGCAATCGTTTACACTGATCATTTATTTTTCATACTTTATTGTATGAAAATAATTATTTGTAACAAAAGAACAAAGAAAAGGTCTAACGAGAGGCAATGCAAATTTCACTACACGGGATTTATCAAAACGTCTGATGAGACGCAGAGCACTGTTCACGGTACGCAGGTCTGAATGCTTCTCAAACTCCTTCCACCGACCTGATTTTAACGTGTTCTGCATGTTTCATTAGCAGGTGTGCCATGTGACCATTCGAGAGCTGTGAAGGATCGGGGGCATAAAAAGGTCACGGACGCCATCTTGGATGTTTTTGCTTTTTCTTTCTTCACAGCCAGCAGGACAGAAGAGAATTTCCGATGTGAGTGTTTATTGTTTATTTATCCTCTGTAAAGCAACAAACATGTGTCTGCTTGCTTCTTTGATGAACATAACACTATCCTGTCCTATGACAGTTTTGAATAGAATTTTTACAATTTTATTCTAACAGCATTCATTCCAGTTTATTCAACAAAATGGAATCCGAATAATTCGTGTTTTCCTAATCGCCTACATTTTGTAGCACTTACACACTCTTTTCTACTTCCACAATAATTGACACTTTTCTTTCCGAAATTGTCGAGTATATTTTGTAGTGCACAAGGAATTGTTCATTGTTTAGCAAATTGATACACGCCGAAATCTGCTCTGCTCTCCTCAAATATATTGTATTTGTCGGAAGTTTGTAATTGAATTTCAATTAATATAGATTATAGATAGGCTGCAAGTAGGTAGCCGGATCCTCTTCTCTTAACTGTTTTAGATTATACGTGTTTGCCTACTCGAACCTTTCGTCGTCTTTCGGATGTAGATTGGATATGATTTTATTTCTCCAGTCCTCCATCAGAAATTCAATATTTTTTCCAGAGGTAACACCATTTGTCAAGGTCCAGAGACCACTCGAGGATAATGGTTACGTGTGTACAGTAGTCAATTGAGCAATAGAGTAATTATTACTAATACAAACTCGGTAAATTTGTTTATTAAGTGGAACGGCTCATAAAGAATTTGTTTACGTCAGAATTGAATACAATCAGATTATAGTCAGCTGCAAAGCAGGAGAACGGAAGACAATTCCACAGGCCCGCAGTTCTAAGAAAGAAGCTTTGCTGAGGGAATCAATCTACGTTTAGGTGTAGGCACAGATAAAAAGTGGGGAGAATTAGTGATGGTGTTTTCAGCTATACGAGTGTTTCTTGTGAAAGTTTGGCGAAGGGGGGCATAGATTGAAGCTCACTCTAGAACTTGCCATGAAAGTTACGATAAAGCGGAGACGAACTGGCAACATTTCTTCTGAGATAGAGATTGCAGAGAAGAAAAAAGGACATCACCTACGACGTTACGAAGGCTATTTTGGACTCTATCAAGGCAAGACAACTCCTTCCCAGATGTGGCAAGACAGCTCCTTCCCAGATGTGGCAACAATATTCCATCCTTGGACGTACTTGGCTCTTATATAGATGGAGAATTGGATCAGCAGTGAGATATCTACTGGATCGATAGAAGGATCCCACTATTTTTCCAGCGGCCTTGGCAACATATTAAATGTACGTGTTCAATTTCAGGTCAGGAGTAAGGTCAAGCCCAGAAGCTTGTCAAAACATGAGGCGTCCTCAAGACGAGAGGATTTCATTTCAATTAATGCCAGATGGGGATCAGAGCGTTGATTATGTAAAGATATGTTTTGTTTTAGATGCATTAATAGTAACCAGCCACTCATTTCCCGAGTGTACTACGTGATCAAGATGAGAGGAGAGAGAATCAGCGTGAACTTGGTCGTTTACGCTCTTCGGTATGTCATCGGAATAAATGTCCCCGAATGATTAAAGTATGCGATGTGGAAGATCATTAATGTAAATCAGGAAGATATTATGGCCCAGGATGGAATCCTGACTGATTCCAGCATTACTATTGTGGGCTTCTGACTTCTGCCCATCAACAACTAACCTTATGAACCTATCAGAAAGAAATGATTTAATAATCGAGGAGACAATTCCAGCTATACCATAGCTGGAGATCTTCTGAAGTGAACCTGTATGCCATACCCTATCAAAGGGCTTTGATATATCAAGACCAATTGCCCTAGAAATGTTGCCTCTGCGATTCGCTAATCCTATGAGATACAACTGTAAGCACATCTGCTGTAGATCAAGCAGAACGGAAACAATATAGCGTGTCACTAAGAAGGTTATTTTGGCTGAGATGGTTGATTACTTCTCTATTTAACACAGATAACAGCAACTTACTCATGACGCACAGGAGACATTGGCCTGTACTGTGAGGGAGATGAGCGATCACCTGAATTCATACTGATGAGATTTTCCAGGGTGATGGGAAGCAATTTTCCTTAAGACAACGTTTAAATAGTTTTGCAAGTATGGGTGCTATTTTTGGTTGAATGTTTAGAGTACTATAATTGGAATACCTTCAGGGCCGGTGGCTTTGCTGGAATCAATGGTTTTCATTAGCTTGGCAACATACCGATCAGATATTTGTATATCACATAGCGTGTTTTCTGATACAGGAGGAAATATTGGGGGTTGGCCGCCTTGGTCGCAAAGGGTAGACTAAGCTAAAGTTCTTGGCAAAGAGTTTGGCTTTGTCTGATGCTTATGAGATTAACTCAGGCCATTGATGATAGTTGAGATAGAGCCCACGCTTCTGTTCAGGATTCTGTTTGCTATTTGCTAAATCTTGTGGGAACCAAGCTGCTGCTCAGCTACTTTTGACTTGACGGACTGAGCGTACATTCTTTATTACTTTTTTACAATGGTTGATGGTTGTCCTGAAAGCGGCTTTAGTCTCAATATATCTATTACGTTGGACGTAATGGAAAAGTGAGTTCTGTGCGCAATGGCAGCAGCACATTCTGGAGAGAACCATGGTTAGCTATTACGTTTTTGCTGGAACTTTCTCGAGGGGATGAAACGGTATATACCTACAATTAACCATTCTGTTAGGTCTGATACTATAGAGGACACCTCTTTTTTCAAACATGGAACGCAGAGATAGATCTGATATAAATGTACGGAAGCTATCCCAATCAGACATAGTGTAGCTATATACTGTACTGTTGAGAGGTATCTGAGGACGTATTACATTTCAATTTTATCTTAATTGATACAACAAAGTGGTCGGAAGATCCAAGAGGAGACAGAACGGAAACTGAACATTGCTAAGGGCAGGTGTGAGAAAAAGGTCTAGGAGACTCGCATACTGGCCGTCAGTGTCGGGCACACGGGTGGGTTCGTGAAGAATCTTAGTGAGGTCATAAGCAATGGCAAAATCATGACAGAACCTCCCCTCATCATCGGTCTTGTTTGAGTGGGATGACCATTCCACATTTGAACATTGAAGTTTCCACATACGTGAATGTTAGCTGCAGTATAAGCAGATAGATCGTGGTCAATTTTCTCAGATATACGTTTAAAGATAGTAACTCTGCTGTTGTGGAGAGTAAATATAAACGCAGTAGTGTGAGCAAGTGCAACCCGGAAACACATACAGCGTAAGTTAATATCTTATCTGGAGATGCCCCTATCACATGAACATCTTTAATATAGGCACATATTCCGTGTCCATGTCGATCTTGGGGGGGGGGTCAGTTTTGGAATTTAAGTTAGATTATCCTTTAATTGCGAACGCATCTAGTGAAATAGTCTGACCAATGACAGTTTAACTTAGAAATAATAGGTCTGGTTTAGTCTCCTATAATGGGTGTTCAACTTCTGGAAGATTAGAACGTAGGCCCCTGATGTTGGAGGAGGAGACATTGATGTGAGTTCTTTCTGTAAGTTTTACTCTGATAGATATACGAGTGCATTTTAATCCAATACTTCTTCGCTTATCTGATGCTGATTAGATTAAGTTAATTCTCGAATCCTTTGTCACCAATCTCATATATGTTTGACGTTTTGCACCGAATCCTTTGAAGGTAAACCAATATATCTCTAGTGAAATCTAATCAGAATAAAATAATGAAATTCAAAGCAGCTAGTGAGTTATAACCAGATTCTTGCATAAGGGCACCATTTTATATTTAGATATTGCCACTCGAACGTATCTTTTATACCGTAATAAAAATACTAATGAAACAAAAATGTAGTAGGCAAAAAAAAAAAAATAAATGTTCTGTCAGCAACAGTACAACTTCAAAATAGTCAATATCGCCCACCTCCAGAAGAGAGGGAATTCCTGTCCGTGATAACCGTGGTAAAAGAAGACACACTCCAATCGCCAGAAACACCCACACACACAGTTTGCAGGACACTGCCGACTCGTCTCTAGCCTCCTGCTTTTATAGTGGCCGGGAATTATCCATTTGCATAATCACATGAGAAAGAAACGTGATTTTCCGAGAGTTGCATGGGGTAAATGCTAATAAAAACCCCCGGACGCCATCTTGGAATTCTCTTTTTTCCCCCCAACCGGTGACACAACAGACGTACCCGAGGTAAGCTCTTTTTCCCCTCATTTTAGTTATTGCTACTTCTGCTACACTCCCCCTGATCTCATGATCACAAATGGGGCAGGGGGGGCAGTCGTCTCTGTCTGGTACTTCTCCGAAGAACCGGAGGCAGCACTTCCTCCCTGCCATCCTCCTCATCGCCATTATTGCCACCAGTCTGCTCCATAGGCGGTGTTTCACAATCAGGGCAGGGGGGCAGTATTCGTTTCTGTCGGGCACTCCTTCGTAGAGGCAAGACGGGTGGTCCTTCCTCCGCTTCTTCAGTATGTACATTATATGGCTCAAAATCCTCTTCGTCGTCCTGCATCATACTCTCTGTCTTTTCAGAAGACATCATACTGTCTGAGTCTCCCTCTTCCTCTGATGTAACAACATAATGGCGAGGGCGCAAATCCTTCACGTGACGAGGCACACCGTCCACCAAAATCGACTGAGGGCTGATCACCTTGGTCACCTCACTCTTGCCGAACCTCGTGGTACATCGATTTTGCAGTCTTCTGACCCATACGCGATCTCCAACCTGGTAAAAGCTGTTCTTTGGACCTGGGGACGCAGTTGCGAGATTGGTCTCCTTTACTCGAACTTCGTATTGATAAATCCTGTTGGCAGGCGCAGTGGAGGGAGGTGTGTCGTCTCTTGGTGTGATGTTATACCAGTAGACAGCCTCCTGTATGGGACAACACATTCTAGCCGCTATTCGTTTCACTGTACGATGACATCGCTCCGCTATGCCATCCCGGCTGGAGCGTATGCACAACGGAATCGCAAGTGAACTCCCCATTTACATGCAAATGCTTGGAACATATTGCTGCAGAAAGCTGTGTCATTGTCTAAAAGGAGTTCATGCGGCGCGCCACGCTCGAGGAACACTGCCTCCAACTGATGAATCAAGCTTGCCGAGTCCTGCCTTGCCAATTTCCTCCAAATGGAGAAACGCGATGGACCACAGTCTGTTAAAGTTAAAAATTGGAAGGTGCCATAATGCGTGATATCCATTCCAATTCTCTGCCACTGGAGAGCCAAATTGATGCTTTTCAATACGGCATCCAGTTCAGCCAAGTTGATATGTTGAGAGTCATCTTCAGGTCGCAGCCAACATGCATCTTCCAGCACAGTTTCACACATCTCCAAGGCTGCCCCAATTGCTAGGGAGCTAGCATCGACCCATACATTCAGCTCTTTGCCGTCCACACACCAATTTCCCTGTGCCGGATCGTTCTGCTGTGCAGATTTTAAGGTTTCGAACATCATACGATGTAGTACGGCGTCCCTTGCTTCATCATCCCAGCCCTTCGTTACCGAACTTACTCTCCTTCTGAGTATTCCGCAAGCCACACGAAGCCAACCGCACACCGGAAAGTGCCCGACAAGTCGACCACACAGGGAAAAGATTGTTCGTCGCGTAACAATACTGGGAGCCTCCGGAATTGCATTTCCTCGCTTCCACCGCAGTACATTGCGTTCCATCCTGACTTTGTTCGCCAGTCGTCGTCAAAATTCTCGCTCTTGACATTAGCTCCCCCATGGTCAGGGCTTTGATGTTCGGCACCTGTTGAAGAGCAATTGAGATGGTGTCAGGGAATCCAGTGACAAAAATTAATTTTGTGAGTCTCTCTGAGCTTTATCCTGTGAATCCGGCCAATCCAACCAACTGCCTAATTTTGTTGGCGTACACATCCACACGTTCACCAGCCCATCTAACCATAGTTATTTTTCTATATGCTGCAAACGCGTCATCAGTAAATGCCTCCTTTAATTCAGCCTCAATCTGGTCTATTTTCTTTTGATCGTCCTCCTCCATTTCCATGTAGAGGGTCAGCGCATCGCCTTCCAGGTATAAAGGTAGCAGACTCGCTACGTCATCCACCTGCTGAATTTGTGCAACAAGTCTCACTTTTTTCAGCCACGCTACAACGTCTCCCTCGCCAGAGAACGGCTTGATAATATCACTGCTTATCCGCACCTTCGCCATATTCGGCCCGAAATAGCTTGAAACACAAATGTAGTAGGCAAAAAAAAAATAAATAAATGTTCTGTCAGCAACAGTACAACTTCAAAATAGTCAATATAGCCCACCTCCAGAAGAGAGGGAATTCCTGTCCGTGATATCCGTGGTAAAAGAAGACACACTCCAATCGCCAGAAACACCCACACACACAGTTTGCAGGACACTGCCGACTCGTCTCTAGCCTCCTGCTTTTATAGTGGCCGGGAATTATCCATTTGCATAATCACATGAGAAAGAAACGTGATTTTCCGAGAGTTGCATGGGGTAAATGCTAATAAAAACCCCCGGACGCCATCTTGGAATTCTCTTTTTCCCCCCAACCGGTGACACAACAGACGTACCCGAGGTAAGCTCTTTTTCCCCTCATTTTAGTTATTGCTACTTCTGCTACAACTAACTTAATGAGCGCCTAGTCACCGCTTTCCTGCGTCTTTTATGAATTGAGTTATTCGTTGTCAGGACCTGTCAGCTCCTCATTATATCAAATCCTTTTATTTTTTGTTACTGTTTTATTTCCAGTGGTCAGAACTTTTTTTTGTTTATTTGTAGTTTCAAACATGTTTTAGCGAAAAAGGCTTAATACTTACGGCACCGAATTATGTATATGTGACCTGATCGTTACATGTTAACTAGAACGGAACGTTATGTACTAAGTCACGCAAATATTAAAAAAAAGTAAATCGACTCCGGGTGTGTTTTTTTTTATTCAGTTGAAGCAAACTGCATTTATGGACGGTACTTTCTAACCTAGGTATGAACCTATTTTCTCTTCTGGAAATTATTTAAAAAAAACTGACGTTTCAACACATCCTTTCTAGTCTCTCGTGCTGCAATGAAGTTTTACATCCTTTTCGAGCAGCATCTTAGTTTTCCACGCTTCGTCGCTTACGTTGTTCCGAATCTTTATCTGCTTTTATTTTATTTTCTTCCTTCGCTGTTACGTCACCTTACTCAACAGCTTGGTTATTTGCACTCATACGATACAACGGGTAACACGTCTTTCTAAGGATATACCCATCCTTTTCTCCCATAGCTGTCCGTGCACATGGTTCAAAATTTAACTCCGCTTTTTTATTTCCTTCTCTTCCTTAGCTGGTTATTCAGTTGCTGCTAAATACTTGCCAGTTGACCTGTTAGAAATAAATGAACCCCGTTATGAGACTGTCTTTTATATCCTAACAGTCGCGAGCATTACATTTACAAGTTTTTTATGCATTTTCCTACACTATTTTTGGTAGAGTAGTACAATCACAAAGTTCTATCATTATCATTTAATGATTTTAGAATTTATGAAATGAATATATATCGCAACTATGATATTAAATAAAAATAACAAATCATTTTATAAAATGTCAGAATGCATTATTAAAAATATAATGAGAAGACTACAATAAAATATGGAAACACTGATAACAGAAATGCAAATGTATTTAGATTCCATAAATCTACGTCAGATTCAACTGAAACATACAGTTTAATTAATTCTGGTCAATTTACCAGGGATTTAAATCGTTAGTTGTATTGCATAATAAAAATATATAGGTTTTAATGGATATTATCATTAAAAGTCAGATGAAACAGCTGCGACTCGAAAAATGAAACGTATAATGAGAATGCTAGTAATTGTTGTCAACGAAAATAGAATCCAACGATGGGTCTTTAAGTGTTTTTAAAGGTTAAAAAAATCGATTTATAAATAATACAATAGATAAAGTCTATAACAGGTGTGTGTCCATGTTTTGGGGGCAAACTATTTACTTACCTCACACGATGTAATTTATATTGTGATGGATTGTGTACATGTACAGCAAAAAAAAAAATATATACAGTCTTATTCCTCGCCGCTTGCAACTTCCTGTGTATACAGAGAGCTTATTTTTTTTAATTAATTTTTATTATTATACTGATAGAGGTTCCGTCGTAAAATACGCTTTAAGAGATTATTTTTAATACACGTGGAATTAATATGTATTATGATATATTGAATTTGCTATTGATTGTTATATAGTGTATTGCCCTCAATAGTGATATCAACAGCATATTGCCCTCAATAGTCATATCAACAGTTTTTTCTTTAAAAAATAACTTGTGTACTATCAGAAAGAATCAAAACCAACACCAAAAAAATGCAGAATTCTAGGTAAAATTATTACAAAATTCAATTAAGCAAGAAAATACGGCCATACTGTTCATAGTTTTATAATTATATAAATTATTATATCGTCCCTTGTTCTCTTGTTTCTGTTTAATATTCAATTCGTTATCGTAAACCAGGCGGACAATCAGACTGTTCGCCTGATTGATAAAGATTTAAATTCAAACCAAAACTTATTTAGCAAGACTTGCCATCAACATGTTGCATTACAAAGGTTTCTTTTTTGTTTGGAAAGATGTCACCATAAGCCGAATATTAATCCGCTAGATTAACGTCAGAAAAATTTCAAAAGAAAAAAAAATGAATAAAGGTAAACTCATTTTATCGATCAGTCGTAATTCAAAATGACATCTACAATCCATGACGCGAGATTCTCCAGATTCCGAGATTTTTATCCGCATTTTATTATAGACGTTAATTATAGTTTCTATGAAAGTGCACAGCTCTTCCCGTTCTACCTTTATCTTTTATTATATCTTTCTCTGTTTCTCTCTCTCTCTCTCTCTCTCTCTCTCTCTCTCTCTCTCTCTCTCTTCGTATATACATATACATGTGTGTGGGTGTTTATATGCAGGTATGTATTAAATATATTATAAGGAGAATGATATTTATATAATTGTTTGCCATATTATATATGCTTTTTGCCTATAAAATATAACGAACCGATTCTTATTCTTGAACCATACCTTTAATTTTTCTGAGTAAGTATTAGTTCGTCTTGCTTGCTAGATAATTAAAGGAATATTTATGTCTTTTTAGTATTAATAATGTTATACGTTTTATAAATGTTATAGCCTTTGGTACGTTGTTTAATTGTACAAATGTAAGACTGCTTCGACACTATTTCATATTATTTTATACCTAATGTTAAATGTAATCTTTTAAATATATATGCTTATTTTCATTAAACTATCGGTGTCGCACCGATAAAATATAGTGGTTTGTATAGAATCTAAAAATCATTATCCTGTTAGAAATAGTACATAAGTGATACACATATCTGTCAATCTGACTAGAAAAGAAAAAGAGTAGAGTAATTTCTAGGCCTATGACACCAGACTATTGTTTCCATTATTTTAACTCCGACAGAGTTAGACACAGTTAATCAACAGAGAACCACATCACTCTATATAAAATCCTATAAGATATCAACGTGTACACACTTGAGAGTCGAAACAATGAAAAGAATATGATGTTGTCCTAGCCCTAGTAATAACTGATGAATTTGCAAACAATTTTACTTAGGAAATACTGTGTTTGCTCTGAATATTTAATATTGTTTTCGTATAAAATGCATAGTATTGGAGTTTATTATTTTCCCTTGCATTTTACGTATGATAAAAAGTAAACATTTTATTAATTTTCGAAGGAAGTGCAACGTGTTTTCGTCTTAGTTGAACGTAGTGATAAAAAATACGAATCAAGTTTCAAAACAGAATACAATAAGTTGGTTATTCAACCATTGTTCATTTGAGTAAACACAAGATGGATACAAATGGTATGAAACAAGAGCAACTGCCTTTAAAGTTATCTGCTATGACGATAATTGTAAATGAACAAAAACACATACACATGGAGGCAAATCGACTTTATTACAAGCACAAACCACGCGCACACACATACACACATACACACACATGAAAACACATACATAGACACATACACATACACACATATATATATACATATGCATATATGTATATATATACATATATATATATGCTGGTGAGAAGCATTATGCTTCGAAATGCCTTGACAAATATAGTCCCTTCTCCCCTCCAAAGTTCGTTTGTATTCCATTATTCAATAAATGAACCAATGTATATCCATTAATATATTGTTTTCTGACTTCATTTCATATTCCTTTTGTTCCATTGTATATATATATATATATATATATATATATATATATATATATATATATATGTGTGTGTGTGTGTGTGTGTGTGTGTGTGTGTATATACATATATATATATATATATATATATATATATATATGTATATATATACATGCGCTTTAAAGTGTTTTTATTGTTGTCAAAATATATATTATTAATTTTGTGCTGTTTAGCTCCTATGTCCAGTCCGTCTAGTATTTTAAGTCTTTCGTTTGGATCCATATGAAATTGAGAATATGGGTAGATATGTTGGTTCAGGTGTTGGGAAATCGAGTTTGTATCTGAAAGGTGCAGGATTAATCGTCTGGGGCATGTATTGATCGTGTGCCTTATGTTACAGTTAGTGTTTATATTGTTGGAGATGCATTTGACCGATGGCATTTGAATTAGTAGACTACGTTTCTTTCGTCGAATAATTTTATTGCCCAGGAAGTGATTATTTCACTGATAAGAGAAACAGTTTTAAATTTCTTGTAGATATGATTAATCTGAGTTGACTGGGGATATGTATCGATGGATCATATGCCTTGGCACCTTTTCATATGATTTATTGTTGATGTGTAGCTATTAACGATAGAATATATTGATGGGGTAAGATGTTTTACTTAGTTATTATCAGTTACGACCAGGTGTATAACTGTTAGTTTAATTCGCTTATCAACAAAGAAATTGTCGAATTGGTATAAAACTTGTTTGATATTTTTTTGTTTTATGTAGAATAGGGTTTTGCTTTGAGAAGATCCATTTGCATCGATTAATTTGGTTCTTTATAATTGCAGTTACGTATCAGTATGGACATTTACATTTGATGTTTTATATACAGAGATTTGATGCGATTTGACTGTACTTGTAAATACATAATATATTTGCTGTTACATTTTATTAGCAGCCATAGAGATTTACTGGTTTACCGACTCTATAATACCCAACATACAATTATTCATGTTGGAAACAGTTATGTGCAGATGTAAGTTAAAAACTGTAAAGAGTGTCCCTGTTAATTGTTAATATTGATTGCAAACAATTTGGAATGGCAATCTCCTAAATTAAAATGGCTAAATCGGTGGAATCATCGAAACTTGGTAAATGAGGACAGCTTCACCTTTAAAAAGCAATATCAACATTCTTGCTTTTATGAACTCTTTCATTAATTTTTTTAGCACGTCACGTTCATTTGCAAAGCTTGGGTTGATATATATTTCGAAACATGATACTTTGTGCGCCAATTTTACATTGCAGTTCATACGGTTATTAAGAATTGATGTGGGCCAACTGTGTCCAAGTAAGCAGGAAAATAAACAATGCATATTCCAGCCGCTCAAAAAACGTCGGTCACATGAAAAGGTGACCAAAGGTACATCTAGGCAAATGGCAATAAACAATGGACTCCCAGGATTTGTAGCGACCTTGATTCATGACGTCGATCGGTAATGGGTTAGACCGACAACCAGCAAAAGTGCAATATTAAGCTGTCAAGGAAATAGGTGAACAGGTCCAGGAGATATCAATAAAACGAGGGAGAAACAAAGCAACACGAGACATTCAGAGACGGACAGAAGCGGGACAAAAATTGGCACAGTTTGCGACCATCCCTCTCACGATCTCCCACCGCCGCCGTCATTGTGTTTAAGTGTACATGTTAAATATATCGAAAAATAAACAAAGTTTTTTTTATAAACAAAGTGTCTCGTATTCATTGATAAATGAAATAACTGCCCATTTTAATAGCTAGATGATTACCAGCCGGACAAATACGTAACACGGTAGCTTCCCTGGAAAATCTAATGAATTCAAAAATTCCGTGTGATAATTAACCGCTTCTGCTGCTACGACAACACTGTCGACGGACTTGTATGTAAATCCCTCACTTGGAATGTTTATCTATATATATGACATGAATGTTATCAAAGGCAGTATAACTTTTTATTCCGCATTCAAAATATTTTAGGGAATTAAACACACATTTTGGAATAAAATTAATATTAATGTTTGAATAAAAGTGAAAAAAAAATACAGCCGGGTGGAACGCTGGTTAATATTCGCCCGTACAAGAAATAATATACATGAAATATTTGTAGTTATTACTGAAAAATAAAGATTAAATAATCAACGTATATTGATTATTCACAAAAAGAAATAGTGCATGTTTTTTTATAGTATCGCAGGAAATAATTACGATATTATTTAGAAAGCAAATCTTTACATAGATTGGTCATCTTTTATAATTATGATATACTTTAACTTAACAATTTAATTAAAAACTAGCGGAACCGTGGAAATTCCACAGGGGGCTCACCTATATTTAATATGTTGCTGTTGGGCTTCCGTAGATAGTCAGCGTAATTGATACGGTCAGATATATTCATAACTATTTTTTTAAAACTGCAAAATACTTAACGAGCAAGCAGAGACACCCGGCGTAGCCACGTCGAATAGTACGCCTAACTATAATATTTTTAATTCTTGCAGTTATATTTTTATAGAGTCTATGTTCTCTCGATTGTTATATATTATAAAGTTGAGAGTATCCATTACACTTGGGTGCATCAGCTTGAATCGAAAATCGAAACGAAAATTATGAAATATATATATATATATATATATATATATATATATATATATATATATATATATATATATATACAGAGTGTCCGTAAATTACTATAGAGTCTTATTGTTTTATTGATATTATATTTGTATTAATAGTGAATATTTTTTCTACAGGTTTATTTAATCAAGCATGCCACGCAAGCTAACTTTGGAAGAGCGCAAATTTATTTGGAAGCGATATTGGAAAACAGAAAACGCACAGGATGTAATTCGTGATTGGAATCATTATTTTAATACAGATCCTCCAACAGGTTTGGCTATTTATAAACTTCGAGACAAATTTGATGATACGGGTTCAGTTGCTGATGTTCCGCGTTCTGGTCGGCCAAGTGTGTGCACTGAACAAAAAGTGGCTACAGTTGTTGAGGCATATGGCAGAAGCCCAAAGAAATCACTTCGCCGTGCTAGTGCAGAAATTGGTATCAAACGAACCTCTCTACATAAAATACTCACGAAATTCCACATGAGCCCATACATTCCGCGCCTATTTCACGGACTTCTTGAGGATGATCCTGATCGCAGGTCTCAGTTTTGCGAACAGATCGTCAGGATGTGTGAGGATAATCCCACTTTCTTGGACGACATTGTGTGGAATGATGAAGCCACATTTAAACTTTCGGGACACGTAAATCGTCACAACTGTGTTTATTGGAGTGACACAAATTTTAAGATCACGCCCCAATTGAACACGCCTGGAATAACTGTCTGGGCAGGAATATCGTCTGATGGAATTGTGGGTCCACAGTTCTTCGACGAAACTGTTACAGAAGAAAGGGACTTGGACAAACTTAGAAATTTCATCGTACCGGCATTGAGACAACGACCAGATTTCAATGACTTGTACTTCCAACAGAATGGAGGCCCACCTCATTATGCTCCAGCTGTCCGAGATTTACTGGATGAGACATTTTCTGATAAATTGATCGGCAGGCGAGGGTCCATTGAATTTCCTCCACGATCTCCAGACATAACGCCAATGGACTTGTCTGGGGAGTCATCAAAGGCTCTGTGTATTCGAGAAAGCCAAGAAGTTTTGAAGATGTTCGACAATTTGCTATTGATGCATTACCAACCTTGATCGTGATTTGTACACCAAAGTTTGTCAGAGTGTGGTGTCACGTTGTCGAGAATGTATTGGAGCTGAATGCCTCCAATTTGAATATTTGTCATAGAAATTGTTTGCCTTGGTTGTTACAGTCCTTTCGGATGTAACACGTGTATTTTCTGAGATTTTTAAAAACATAAAGGTGTTATTTCTTTTTATTTCTTTTGTTACAAATAAATATTTTAATACAATATCTTACTGTACTGTTAATATATTACAGGGTGTCTGTATAGAAACGTGTAAGCCTGTATAGTATATTTACGGACACCCTGTATATTAAAAAAAAGACTAGATGTAATGCACGGGTGTTTGCACAGAAACAAATATTTAATTTCACGCACTACAGCAGATAAGGAAAAATGCAACGGAGATAGTCCTAGACAAAAATGATTCCACGAGAGGCACCTCCCCTGCATCGGGTTATATAAAACGACGTAAAACACGAAGTAAAAAATATTAAAACAAACACACATAAATATTGAAATAAAATTATATAAAATTATTTGATAATTGGAAAAATCAAATAGGAAAAACAGGGAAAATTACAAAAATCAATAATTAATAAATAAAATAAAATAAGAAAGTCCGGGTTAAAACGGAAAACTATCTTTACGTAACACCAGAAGATGGAGGAAGTGAGGAAACATGGCTGTGGAAATCCTTTTACAGGATAAGTGTCAGCATGTTAAAAATATACAATTTGTTGTAAAAATCTAATGGATAAACATCTAAAGAAGTTGGTTGGGACAGGATATTTTTACGAAAACATAAATCGTAAAATTGCCAACGCATTAATGAAACAGCTTTAATTGAAACTAGAGGAAATAAACGAAGGTTATGAAAAGAAAACGTGAGTCTTTGAATTTTCAACAAAATTTGGCACTACATATACATATGCATATATATATATATATATACTATATATATATACAATGTATTTATATATATATACTATATATATGCAATATATATATATATATTTGTATATATATATATTATTATACTGTTGGTAGAATTTTTCAGTAACTCATAACAACAACACAATATGTCATTCCAAAGAGTGCTCAATACATGTGGATGGTTTTTGGCCTGATGAGGTGATTTTCCCTGCTGGGGGTGTCATTGAAACACGTTTGCTAATATGTAGCCAATAGCTCTCCAACAATCAATATATATATATATATATATATATATATATATATATATATATATATATATATATATATATATATATATATATATATATATATACAACCTGCCTTTTATAAACTGCACTGGAAACCGAACCAAAAATTGTAAAGAATTTTGTATAAAATTGTTTATAAAAACGAAGATGACTTAATTGCCTTTAGTAATTGAAATCAAAACTGAAACTCATGACGAATCATTTAAATATTATTTATACAAAAATTAAGGATCAGAGCGCAATTAGTTAAAATTGAAACTGAAATTAACACTCACGAAGAATTTTTGTTTAAATTATTTATTACAAGAAATAGAAGTCTATAATAAAAAAAAATGTCAGACACTCGGCTGTAAACGTAACAAACAAAATAAATAACACAATTATCTTATTATTAGGTTAGGGTTATTATAAGGTTGGTGAAGAAACAATATATATATATATATATATATATATATATAAACATAACATTATTTTTTTGTACTAATATATAGGTAGATATAGTAAAACTTGAATCTAACGTGAAAGACGTAGGAAAAACAAATAAACGACTCACAAAACGTTAATGTAAGGGTACGCGATCAATGTCGGATTCTAAACACAGCGTGCATTTTGTCGGAAAAACTAATTTTAAAGAATTAATTATTATTTACGATTATGTCTAAAATATACTTACCACTAAAGAAACGAATATCCTGGGAAATGCACGATCGGTTAAAATGTTTTTTTTTTACGCAAGTGACTAATTCTAACAGTAAAGTCACAATCATTATTTTTCTGCATTTTCCGGACATAGCAGAGTTATTATTATTATTATTATTATTATTATTATTATTATTATTATTATTATTATTATTATACTTGTTACTATCATTATTACTATTATTATTACTACTACTATTACTATTATTATTACTATTACTTTTACTATTATTATTATTGCTTTTATTATCATTATTATTTTTTATTACCATTATTATTATTATAATTGTTATATAGTTAATATACGTAGAAGATACCTTATTAACCGATTTTCCCATTCCATCATTTCAGTATTTACTCCTTGCGTAATAGAAATCCAATTACAAACCTTCACCGATCGAACTAAGAGCTACATAAGACATGACATTCACTTCTTTGGTACATTATAACATACAGATGAGAACGAGCACTACTAGTTACAATTGGACTTGGCAAATAATATAACAACATGACTTAAGAAAAGGATCAATTTCCAAGTGGATCCAAAAACTAACACCCATACTACACACATATTCCACAAAACAATTAATCATCCATGATTTTTAATAATATTTTTTTCCAGTTAAAACAATAAAAAACTACATGCAAATAAGAGGTACAGCAATGGGAACAGAAATGGCGCCTACATACACTACCCCTAAACTCGATATGAAAAGATAGAACGGACATTACATCATCACTAAAAACACTATTATTGGATAGGAAACCGCTTCATCGTGTGGAAACCCCCACAGGGGGTCATCAAGGAAATACACACAATACTTCGAAACTTAAAACCCCTGATATTAAATTTACTCTAGAACAAAGCTCTACAGAATTACTCTCCCTAGATAATATAATTACTAATAAAATTTTAAAAAGATAAAATTAAATAGACATCTACGAGAAACCCACAGAGACCCAACGATGTCTGCACTTAAAACGCCATCACCCCAAAAGCTGCAAAAAATAAATACCCTACACCCTATCACGAGGAATATGCATCATATTCACAGACAAAACCCTCCGAACAATTCGACTAAAAGAATTACGAATGAATCTAAAAAGAAGGAAATAGCCACAACAACTCAAAGACAACGATGTCTAACTGGCGAAAAATATGCAGTAGAGCCATTACGATTTACAAAAATTCGGAACAAAGAACAAATCTGAACGCTTGCACCTACACATAACGCAAACAACCAATAATCTTTCACAGAAATTAAAAAAAAAACTTGTCATACTAACCAAAAGCAGAAAACTAAAGGACTGCCTTCCAAAAACAACAGAAATAATAAAAAGCAAAGGTTAACCCAAAAACCTTACACGCATTTTACGTAATACAAACTCACTACACATATCACAAAAGGAGTTACAAAATATAATAAACAACAATGATATTAGAGGGAAGCACATACACATCGATAAACTCTACACAAACATCCCAAATAAAAATACATACTCCACCTTTTCACATGTAGCCTATGTACTGAAAAGTGCAGCATGCGAGAAATCATACATATGCGCTACTAAAAAAAAAACAGTATTAGAGTAGCCTTGCATTGATTCAAGATTAAAATACGTGCATGCAGTGGAGGCAACTGCGGCATAATGCTACATTTCAAAACTGACAATAACTTCTATTCACTAACACAAGAAAAAAACCCTGCATAATATGATTCAATCCCCCATTGAACAAATCCCAATTACAACACATATGAATAAGTAACCGAAAATCCACTTAATCGAACTCATGCTGATACAAGTATCCTCCCCCGCGCAAGAATCATAAGAATCATGATGACACATACAAGCGCGCACACCTACACCCAATATAATACCGATTCCTTAAACTAAGAAACTGACCAGAAACAAAATACACTATTCTGCCCACAATCAATAAAAGAAACTTGCTCTGTACTAAGGCAATTCAAATCAATATATATATATATATATATATATATATATATATATATATATATATATATATATATATATATATATATATACGGAGAGAGAGAGAGAGATAGATAGATAGATATATATATAGATATAGATATACATATAGATATTTATGTATATATATATATATGTATGTATATATCTGTGTATATATTTTTGTATGAATGTGTGCATGCGTGCATGTGTGTTCGTGAGCGTATTCATTTATCCGTATATGTGTGCATGTAGGCGTGTGGGTGTGAGTGTGTGTGTATACCGCTATTTGCATATATTTATCACTGATTCTCCACTTTACCTATAGATTTGCTCTTGTTGTTTTTTGTTTTTTATTTTGTTTTAGGGCATACCATCGTTTTTTAGGTTATTTAATGCCGAATCCAGTGGTTTTGTAAACATTTTTAATAGAATATTTTTGTTTTCTAGTTAGTTGCTTAAAACCCATAGATGGCCCCTAACAGGTACAACCACTCCGAGTCAGAATGGACCTGGGAGCAATAACAATTAAGGGGTTGCTCGACACTCCGCAAATCCCGCTAACTGGGGCCTCACCATCGGATATAGTTTAAGGTCAAATCCAGGGCCTATAGATGTGCATGTGTACATGTGTAAATGTGTTTGTATGTGCATATATATATATATATATATATATTCGAATTTTCGTCATTCAATGAATTAAATAAATTATGACGGGAAATGTTGGAGTTTCAGATCAAAGATGTTTTTTTATTTAATGTAAGACAAAGAATACATTAGAAAAATGTTAACTCCTTATTTTATATGATATCGATGTCTACCATCTATTCAGAGGAGAAAATATATATTTACACCTTATTTGCTAAAATCACTGAGACATGGAAAATAAGAATTAAAAATTGATAGAGTAATTAAACATCATGGAGTAAGGGAAGTTAAAGAAAATTATATAAAAGTTAACATTCAAATTGCATGATATAATACTAAGTAGATTGCCTTGAAAGACGTGAGGGAAAATGATCCACGCACATCATATAAAATACTGATTCCCCAAACCAAAAATGACTGGAAACATAATTACTTTTCCTGCCCATATTCAATGAAAAAAAAACCCTCTAAAGCCCAATAAAGTTTCAATCAATGTATATATATATATATATATATATATATATATATATATATGCATGTGTTTATATATCTGTCTGTTCTGTAAGTGCGAATGTATGTGTGCATTTATAAGTGTGCACATATGTTAGTGTGAATGTGTGTATATGTGTGTACAAGCTTGTGCCCTCCTATTACTATATATTTATTTTTTGCAATTTAATTATATGTGGGCATGTATATATATATATATATATATATATATATATATATATATTATATGTGGGCATGTATATATATATATATATATATATATATGTGTGTGTGTGTTAACACAGTCCATATGACAAAACGTTTTTTTTTTTTTTTTTTTTTTTACAAAGGCATCACCACATTATCAAGGCCCAGAGGCCACTCAAGGATAAGGGTTAAAGAGTGTACAGTAGAAGTTGGTCAATATAGTAATCATTAGTAATGAAAATTTGGTAAATTTAATAACTTATATGGAACGGCTCATCAAGAACTTATTTACCTTAGACTTGAACACAACCATATTGTAGTCAGCCGGAAAGCAGGAAAACGGAAGACAATTCCACAGGCGTGCAGTTCTAAGAAAGAAGCTTTGTTCATGGAATCTATGTTTAGGTTTAGGCACAGATAAAGAGTGGGGGAAATTATTGATAGTGTTTACAGCTAGACGAGTGTTTCTTGTGAAAGTTTGGCGAGGGGGGACCATAGATTGAAGCTCAGTTGAACACTTTCCATGAAAATAACGATACATCAGAGACAAACTCGCAACATCTCTTCTGTGAGATAGAGGTTGTAAGGAGGAGAAAAGGACATCTCCTACGAGGCTACGAAGTCTATTTTGAACTCTATCAAGGCAGGACAAGTCCTTTCTAGCAGCTCCTGCCCAGATGTGGCAACAGTATTCCATCCTTGGACGTACCTGGCTCTTATATAGATAGAGAATAGCATCAGCAGTGAGATATCTACTGGATCGATAGAAAGATCCCACCATTTTTTCCAGCGGCCTTGGCAACAGATTTGATATACGTGTTCCATTTAAGATCAGGAGTAATGGTCAAGCCCAGAAGCTTGTCAAAACTTGAGGCCTCCTGGAGACGAGAGCCATTCATTTCAATTGATGACAAATGTGGATTAAAATGTTGATGATGTAAAGAGACGTTGCAATCATCATATATATATATATATATATATATATATATAAATTACAATAAGTTTACCCAGATAATGAAAATGGTAAAATTCAAATATATTATAAATATTAAAGAGTTAATATTTACAAGTAAAGTAATCTCAATCTGAATTTACTTGATTCTTCCGGTCTTGGCAGACGTGTTTTAAATATTATCTCCAGTGCTTTTTTTGTGCACATTTGAACGTTTCTTTTAATGATTTTGAACTCATTCCATTTGTGATTTTTTCCAAGGAATTCTGCTTTTTGGATAATGTTGGGCTATCCTCCAGTTTCGCGATTCCTTTGTTATATTGGAAGTTTTTAATTCGACCGTGTTTGGATTTTACCTTTCTTGGATTTTTTACCCTTCACCGGACTATCCATTCATGTGAAATCTTCTAATCATTTTTTTCTTTTACCTCCTATTCCCCTTACCTTACCCCTTTTTTAACCAAGTAAGATCTGTGACTTACTTCTGGTTTCATTAACTACTTTTACATGCAACATCCGATCCAGTATTTTGCTGAATCCTGCCCTCTAATGTGAAGGAAAGTATTTCTTCGAAACTCCGCGGATTAAGGACTATCCACTCATCTAGTTCTTTCTTTTTAAAATTAAATATGTTTTTAACTCTTTTTCAAGATGTTTTTAACATGTTTTATTAATCATTTGTTCATATATATATATATATATGTGTGTGTGTGCGTGTGTGTGTGTGTACAAATATATCTTCATAAATGTGTGTATATATCTATATGTGCATATTTGTGTTTATATGTACATGTTCGTGTGTCTGTGCGTATGTGTATATGAAGATGAAAAGGGCAGTGTCTAGTAGGCATTCAAGTTCTTCTCTGTGTGTATGTATATGTAAATGTAGGTGTACATTATGGCCTAACTTAACTTAGCCTAGTGTCTCTACCTCGGCCCTTAAACACACGCACAAAGACACTGACACATGCGCACATATCAATAAGAAAAAAAAAATGCAAATACTCGCGAAATAGACCTACCATAATACCATCGGTTACTTGAACTAAGCGGAGGAAGAAAATTTCATATTGACATTTCCGTCAACAACATATTCGTACAAGCGAAAAAAATGTCTTCCAAAGGAAATCCTAGACAACATTCTTTCCAATATACATTTGTCTCTCGTTGGAACATCACATCTATTAGTTTTAAATATATATATATATATATATATATATATATATATATATATATATATATATTTATATATAAAATCAAATACAGAGTGATGTGTTCCTCTTCTATACCTCCTCACTGTGTCTAAAACTTAATCTTTTCAAGGCGAGATCGAACTAAAATATAACTTTCTTGTCATAACTACGACGGATCAGTTACAAATGCAAAATAACATGTCAAATTAAAGTCCCCCTCTCTCTCTCTCTCTCCCTCTCTCTCCCTCCCTCCCTCTCTCTCTCTCTTCATATATATATATCTATCTTTATATATATATTCATATATATATATACATACATATATATATATATATATATATATATATATATGTATGTATAGATAGATAGATATAGATATAGATATCATTATCATCTCATTTTTTATTTTTATAATTTACTACTCGCCTGAGGATGACAAATGGAGGTCGAAAACTTTCGCGATTATTGGAAATTTCTTTTTTCACTCGGAAAAAAATACGTTCTAAAAAAATGTACGACAAAGAGAAAAAGAGGTTTACAATAAAAGCAAGAGTTGTCTGTACTATTTAATTAAGCGTGCATATATATATATATATATATATATATATATATATATATATATATATATATATATATATATATATATATATATATACACTAACACACACACACATATATATATCATATTTCTGAATCTGTTAGAAAGGAAATATTATTTAAGACAATCCAAGCTAACTAGTGATTATCTCAATACACTTGATAGAGCAAATTGAATTTTTACTTATTTTTTTTCTGTAGTAATTTTATTAAGGAAAAAACATAACTTTTCGTAACTGAAACTACTTCTTTGAGTAAAGAATTCAGTTATATATATATATATATATATATATATATATATACACACATGTTTATATCTATATAAATATATATATATAAGTATATACATATATATATATATATATATGTATATATCTCACATCATAATTTGAAGTTATTTTGGGGTGGAATTTGAAGGTCACATTTATAATTATATAAAAAATATTAAATATATAACATTATTTGTTTATTAAAAAACAGATCCACGGATATATATACTAATTTATTTACACAAAGAAAAAACGAGGAATATATGGCTACTTCAGACTGTAACATTGTGGTGTGGATTACTTAAAATACTGATTGGTCACATTACTTCACCAAAGACCTTCACTACGTAGTTGGATGCAGATTTCTATAGCCTTTTCATTTATTCCCTTACTCTATGATATCTAAATGCGCCAAAAATATTTTAATCGTGATTTTCCATGTCTCACTGGCTTTAGCAAATAAAGTGTAGACCATTATAATTATTTGCTTCTATTTTATCATCTGAGGAGATGGTAGACATCGGACTCCTATAGGATAAGCGTTATAATATTTTGAATGTTGTCATTGTCTTGCATAGAATAATAATATAAACAATATTGATCCATTTCGCATTATAAATTTTTAAATTTCTTGAATGACTACTGTTTGATTTATTTTATTTATCTTGTATAATGAGCACTTTTTATTGTGATGGGATTGCCCTTACAGAATATAACTGTCAGTAATATAGTGTGAGACCTATAATCACAGGTTTTCATACCAGTTGATTCGTTGGATAACTTTATTCTGAAGTGGGTGTATATATATATATATATATATATATATATATATATATATATATATATATATATATAAATTTATATATATATATATATATATATATATATTTATATATATATGGATGTGTGTGTGTATAATCAAACTTTTGCTAACACAAAAAAGTTTTCTTGTTTGCTTATGGCAGTAAAATAAACATTGTGCGTTCTTGTGGCTATTAAGTCAAGTCGCTGAAAACGTTTTGATATTGCTTATGTTTTTATATGAATTTCTCACGCAGAAAGATAGGGAGATACTTTAAAAGATCGTGGTCGGTAGGAGCGGCTTGGAGAGTATGTCGTATAAATCAGCGTTTTGTATGCCCTTCTTTTTCTTTAACTCTGGCATCGGGAAGTGTCGTCGTGGTTCGTCGACGAATAACTACCTCGCTGAACGTTGCCGTGTGGGAGAAAGAACTCATTTTAATCGCAACTCACAACACGATAAAGAAACAGATCGTTCCCGTTGAGTAAAAGTAGAGAAGATCGCTTTTCATTGCAGCATTTCTTTTGGGTAGTTGTTGAATCTTTGAGCTGTGCATTAATCGTTTTTTTTTTTTCAATACCTCACAATTTGTTGGAAATCGTTGTATACGTTATGTCATCTTCTTAAAGCAAGTTCTCGAACAGTTGTGGATTGATTGACTTTGACAATGACTCGTAACTGATAGCGGTCAACATGTGATTTCCGAGCAATTTGATCGTAATTTAAAAGACTATCGTCGCCAATACGAATTTTTATTAACTAGCATTGTACTGTTCGTTTAGTAATTTTCCTGTGACAAATGCTTCGTTGATGTCGGGAGCTGTTTCAGCAACTTTTTTGCCTAGCTTCTATTTAAATTAAATATTTTGCTGTTTATTCATCTCGTATTTAACCTTATGCACAGAAAATATCATTTTATTTTTAAAAAAAAATTGTAATCCATACAATTAGATGGAACGAAAAAGCACTTTTTAAAAGTTATTTATAAAATAAAGGTATTATAATAAAATCTTATTTGCAAATGCATCAAAATTAAAATTCTGCAAACCCTATCTTACGTACCTCATATATATATATATATATATATATATGTTATGACTGTGTGTCGCTTCGTTTCTCTCCTAATTTAATACATTTTATTTCTTTTCAATAATGATTTTACTCATAGGCTGATAATCAATTGGCCGACCATATTTCTGAAAGAAACCGAATCATAAACAGGTGCATCTTTATCAATTATTTATATCCAATCAGAAATAGAAAATTGCATTCAATATTTATGATCATAATTAGTGTCCCTTGCAATTTTATAGAAAAAGTGTGCCAAACACTTCAAAAGTGATTACACTACATTTTATTTAAAAGTGCAGCTTTCGACCAACGTGGTTATGATCAATATGATTTACTTTGTTTTACGACATATTTTTATATATTATTATTATTATTATTATTATTAATATTATTATTGTATTCCTTAATTAAAATACAGGAAACTCCTGAATGTAAGTTAACTTTAGCAGCTGATATTAGAAAAATACATGTGGTATCCTCTTGTAAAGTATTAATCTATGTAATTAATTATAAGATCAAATGTTAATATGAATTAAATATTAATAAAGTATTTACTCTCAATATATATTGGTTAAATATGATTTTATATGGGAGTGACAACATTGAAATAAAGCAAAAATTGCTGCTAATTTTACTCTGTCTAATAATCTCGTGTTTGAGAGGAAATGATTATTTCCATCATGAATACAATCGAATAAAATGAGAACTACGGTTATTTCTTGAGAAGTAATGGCCATAGTTATTCAGCCTGGAGCGACATTACATAGGCATTATATATATATATATATATATATATATATATATATATATATATATATATATATATATATATATATATACATATATGTATGAAAGTTTCACAAACCAAAAACAATGCTAAAAGACCGGAACCATGAGAGTAAAGAAAAGGAAAAAAAAAACAAGAAGACGAGTGTGTTTGAGAAGAGAAAGTTTTAACTGTTTATTCATCTATCATTCCTCACCTCGATCAATAATTATTTTATTACCAAGTAGCTTGTATGCCCGGTGTATATAATGCCCGTTGGTTGTAAGAAAACAAAAGTATATATATATATATATATATATATATATATATATATATATATATATATTATATTCTTTTTTAAAGGGGAGGTACTTTTCTACATAAATTAATCAAAGTTCCATACAACCAACGGACTTTTTATACACCTGACATACCAGCTACTTCGTAAAAAAATATTTATACATAGAGGTTAGGGATGATAGATGAATCAACAGTTAGACATTTCTCTAATCAAACATACCCGTCTACTTGTTTGATTTTCTATTCTTTACTCTCACGATTCCCGTAATTTTCGCACTATTTTTGTCTTTTAAAACTTCCATATATTCCTTTACCAACAATGCTTCAAGCAAACTACCACCTACTATTATATATTTATACATACATATATATATATTTATATATATATATATATATGTTCGCGCATATTTTATTGAAGATGATCTTTGTTCTTCTTTTTATGATCTTCCTGTCGATTTTTCCTGTTTTCGTACAAGTATTTTTGTTGTGGGATCCAAATTTTTTATAAAGTCCCCTAGTTTACCGACGTTTTCGGTCTCGATTGACAATCGTCAGGTTTGTTCTTCCTGTGCATCCTACTTATTGATTGATTTGTTCTCTGTCATTTTACTGTTTTAATTACAAATTTACCATGTGCAGTTTTGCGTAATTTGAATTTTTTCCTTCCTCTTCACCTTTATCGTGTTAGAATAGGTGGAGAATTCGGCTGCTGTTGTCAAAGTTTATTTTATTAATAGTTGGGTTTTTACTTTTTATTAATAATGCTTCCAGCATTGTTAGTCGTTGGTAATTATTGCAAGTTTTTTATACGTTAGTGTTATTTTTAAAAAAAGTTCTTTGTATTGTTTGGGGGGTGGTGTTTATTATGTCATGTTCTTATTCGAGGTGTTCGCAAATAGCACTGGAGGTGTTCTGATGTCCTGTGAGACGTCTTCCCAATGTAGTGCGAACATAACATAATAAACACCACCTCCAAACAATAAAAAGTACAGGAAGAAAAACCCTGACTATGGTCAATCGAGACCGAAAACGTCCGGTAAAGTAGGGGACTTTATAAGAAATTTGGATCCCACAACAAAAATATGTGTACGAAACAAGAAAAATTCGAAAGAAAAATCATAAAAAGAAGAACGAAGATCCACTACAATAAAATATGCGCGAGTAATGAAATTCTGCCTAAATATATATATATATATATATATATATATATATATGGATATATATATATGTGTGTGTGTGTATATATACATATATATATATATATATATATATTGCCAGTAGTGTTTAGTTTCCTAGAAGTACATCCAATGAAACAACATGTAATTATATATATATATATATATATATATATATATACATATATATACATATATATATATGAAATATTCATTATTGTGTAGCAAGATATTGCTGGTTATATATAAACAAATAAAGAAAATACGCACATGTTACTTTTTCAAAAACCGCAAATCTAAGCTAAATTGAATGGAAATTTAAAAAAAAATTATACTTGATTAATTTATTCCTCTGTCATTTCGCTTCATAATATTTTACTTTAAATTGAATCCTAGTGTTAACGTCAATTTACATTTAACTTTCATATTGAGAAGGCAAATATATTTTTATTAATTTTTCTGCCAGATTCGAAATTTTATCAATGTGTAGCTGTGCTTAATGGAACACCATACGTTTTTAATAGGTTTAGGTCTGTTGAAACATGGAATATGATGCTCTTCAAGAAACCGCTTGACATTGTCAGCAGTATAGATGGTAGCATTATTCATTACGAATATGAAATTATCATCCAAATTCTGGCCAAAGTAAGGTAGAGAATACACAGTCAACATAATAATTTGCTTGATCGAATTAATTAGACCACGCAAGCGACACATATGTTCTGGAAGACTGGCATTACTAACGCCTCACACAAAAACTATACCTTCACCAGCTCAGCGTTGAAACTGTGTACCTAGGATATAATTCTCCGTCGTTGCTTCAACAGACATACTGTCTACCATAACTGCCTAACCTATTAAACTTGCTTTCCTCACTAATGCTTACTGTTGATTAATATGATGAATCATTATCTTCATGACATCTGACGATTTCGTTCTTTACAGAAATCATTGGTTTGCGTCTTGGAGCACACCATCACAAATGGATTTCATTCAATCTGTTCTAAACTGTAGAAAGAAAGCACTTTTTAACAAGACTACACTGTTGTAGAATACTGGTAGCCATTCTCAATCTATTTCTGAGGCTACGGGCTTTGGTAGCAATGCCTTACCGTTAAAAAGTAACTTGAGGACTACCATATTTAGGATATCAAAGACACTGCTGATGTTTTGGGTGTTTTTGCACAGTCATTCGTACCGTGTTCTCACCAGATTTCAATCCGAAGCAGACTTCTCGATTGGATAAACATGTGTAGGTTAAAGAGCTCCTCTAAGAGAGTCCCGAATTTTGTAGATTAAATGTTACGTTATATGACCAAAAAACAACACTTACGATCAGCGATACTTAAAGTTGGATAATTGTCGATTAGAGACGCTAAAATGTGGTTATTTTCAGCTAGTCTCATATCAACGCCAATAAAAAAAAAACACATTTCATATAAAATAGCTATATTTGTATTAATATTAATTTCTTTCGTAATAGAATATGTAACTCATCATAGTGCTACATATTTTTCGGGAAATAATAGAAAGTTTCTATAAAATGTTGACTTGCGAATTTAAACAACCCCATAATTTGTGGTGTTTAATCGCTTTTAATCAGTACATTAATATTTGTAACATACTATGCATTTAGAATTTAATAAATTTGTAAGGTATATAATTGTATATTATGAGGGATCTACGGATATTTACAAATTAATGCTTATATTTTATAGCATCAGAATACTTAGACATTAACGTAAAAATGAATATACATTAATGATTCAGTAAATACTTATCAAACCAAGTGCTTATCATTCATTAATTAATATTGTAACGTAACATGTAATACACTCATTGCTACTTTACATATTAAACATACAATCATTATGTTTTTTGTGGGAATTTATTCAATCTTTTTGACATGGAAGTATTTACAATTCTTAAATCTGCTTAATCATTTGAAACAAGCAGGTGACTCATCGATATGTTGGTATTATGTAGATGTTCAACGTAAACAGAGACGCTTTTATATTATTATAGCTCTTTTGTAAAAACTCCTGAGGTAACTATCTAAGCAACAGTACGCTTAAATATGATATTTTAGTGTTAATATTCTGTCGACGTTTATATATTATAAAGTTGCGATTTCAAAGATAAAAAGGCATGTCCATATGACTTGGATGCATCAGCTTGAAACGAAACCGAAACCGAAACCAAAACGTATAATATATATATATATATATATATATATATATATATATATATATATATATATATATTTATATATATATATACATATATATATATATATATATATATATATATAATAATAATAATATAATGCGGAAATTTTACTTTATTTCAACCTTATGGTATTTACAAGCATCTAAACTAGACAATTACATTTTTGATACTGAAATAAAGAAAGAAAAAGAATCAGGTCCCGACCGTCAAAAACCAGAGGGGCTTGTAGTAGCAATCCACTTAATACATTTTATAGAGAGGGTGGAAGAGATTTTTAAAAAAAAACAACAACAAGAACATTATGACACTTATAACGGCTGTCCGGTATCCCGACGTCACAACAGACACACACACACACGTAACACACACACACACACAACACACACACACACACACGCAACACACACACACACACACGCGGATGGTCACTCTCTTCTTTTATCTTTCTTCTTTTCTTTCCCTTAC